>NC_061113.1:253555669-253584353 GCF_002878395.1 Capsicum annuum
ATATATATATATATATATATATTTCAAATAACACAATAATTTATTGAGTTACATATGCAGATTACTCTCTATTCGTGATAGCAAGTCAGATAGAGTAACAAGTACCATCATAACATGTCTCATCAAGCTTCCTCTGGAATTATCTAAAGGCAAAATTGAAGTCAAGACAGTATCTGAATTGTTGGAGATTGTGGAAGTTAGTAAACCCTTTACGGTATATTATGTATTGACATGTTCCTATGTTTCATATATATACATCTACCAATTTATATTTTTTATTAACAAATAAACAGGAAGGTTCTCATTGTTGTATAGTTGCCACTATTGAATTGTTAAACCTAGCCAATGGATGATCTTATACTGGATGCACCAAGTGTCGTAAGAAGACAAAAAAAGTGGAAAATACTTATTTTTGCACAAACATAAAATGCAATCATGAAGATTCCCTTTCTATTTCCAGGTAAACATATAATTTTTTTATTTCATAATTAAAAAACAACTTTATATAAGGAAAAACAATACTATTTAGGTACAGGATTCAAGTTACGGTCATGGACGATACTGGATCTATTTCATTGATTATATGAGACACTGATGCTACTTCTCTAATTGGCAAGTCCTCAAGTTAACTGAAGGAAGGATTAATTTAGGTATATATATTTATACATATATATATATATATACTATATAAATTACAATGCACACATTCGTTATTTAAATACTAACAAATATATCATTTTAGAATACTGCCAATGATGATGCCCCTTTTTATCTGACGGAACTGAATAATATTCTACAAAGAAAATTTATTTTTAAAGTGATTTTCAAGAGTAGAAACATTCATAACCATGATGAGGTTTATAGTGTTGTTAAGATTTTAGATGATGAAGAATTGATCAAGAATCATCCAAACTTTCTACCCATTGTTTTTGAGTTAATGGACTTGAAACTGAGTTGCTTCAATTGCATTTAAGACCCCATTTGTCTAGTGGCACCTTGAAGGTTTTCACCCACAAGCTTCTCTCATTTTCTTTTCCTCAGCTCACTATTGCCTTATGGTGTCTGTAAGGGTTTTCCACTAATGAGACTCTCTTATCTTCATATCCCTTATCTCACAGTCGTCATATGGTGCCCGTGAGAGTTTTTTTTGATAAGACTCTCTCATTTTTATCTCTCTCAGCTTACCATCATCTTACAGTGCCCATGAGAATTTTCACTAATAAGACTCTCTCATTTTTATTTCTCTCCTGATTTTTTATGCTGAGGAAGACAAGTAGTTCCCAAATGCATCATCATATCCCTTGCATACTTAGCCTTAACATCCTCAAAGATTGATCTGAAGGTTTTTCTATGGCTGTAACTTGGCTTTTGGATAGAGTTATAAAGAAAGGATGGCATAGGTCCCAAATGACACTTCAAGTGGGATAGTACTTACAACTTTTGAAATCAACTCAAACAATGAGGATTAACTCATGCCTCAGTTTCTCTTAACTGGGCAATTCTAAATTATTTATTTGGTTGGACCGAGCCCTGAGTAGGGAAGCCTACGTATCTCACCTCCGAAAGAGGAGAATCAGGTAACGCATAGTTCCAGCAACTTGTTCTTTTGCTTGATTCTGATTTTCTTCCTCTTTTTTTCCTTTATTGACTTTTTTTTCTTTAAAACTTTCTGACTCTATCTTTCTTGACGCTCTTTTCTTTTCCTTCTTTTGGACACATTTTTTTTCTCTCGTTTCTTTTTGAAACTTTCTGACTCTATTGTTTTGCTCGACACTTTTCTTTTGAGCTTTGCTGAATCTTTCTTGATTCCAAAAGAGGAGTATGAAAGAAAATAGAACTAAAGCTCAAATGGGGTAAAAAAGGGATTACACGATGTTTGGATAGCAGAATGAAATGCCTTCGTCATATCAATCCTTGAAAATGCAAGTACATATGACGTCATATGAAAGTGAGAGATGAAGATCATTTATGAAATGTTTTACAACACTAACTTTCCCCGAGCATGTGTGCCACTTCTTTTTCTACACTTGCCCAGCATACAACTCCACTTTGTTGTACATTCCTCATACTTTCGTGGAGCTAATTTTTCTATTCCTTTTGATGTAAGATCACACATCCACTATTTGACCTAATTGAGACATGTCTTTCAAATGCTGACCAAGTTATTCTCATGATTCTCAAAATAATTGTCTTAATTTTCAAAGAAGGCTTCAGCTTAATCACCAAATGCCCCATCACTCCATCTATTTTCCCATATGCTCTCTTTTCCTAACTTTAACTCTCTGATTCAATGCTTCATGATTAAGCTGGATTTTAAGATCTGACTAAAAATTCTACAGGTATATCACTAGAATCAACATAAAAGGCACTGTATAAAGAAAACAAACAAACAACACATATTTGAAACAAAAGATAAAAAGGTTTGAACATAAACGACAGAGGGACAAAACAAGATAGATCCCGAATGACAACCCTTAAATAATTCGAAAAATAGAAAACAAAACAAAACAAACTACCAGACCTCTTCCTAGAAGGGAGAGAGGTGACTTCTCTATTGCTCATCTTGACATATTAGCCACTTGTTTGCATATCAGCATGACTAGAGCTTCCACCACTGTCAGACACATTTCCTTCAACAAATAAGTTCTAGATCCCCACGCTTAACTCATTGCCTCCCACATATTGTGTAGTACCGCGTGCTGGTGAAGAACTCTGTGGGATGGTTGAAGGGCCAATGTTTTGCACCACAATTAATTTATGTTGAATTATCTTTTTTATTTCTCTTTTCAAAGTACGACAATCTTCAGTACTATGACCCTGAATATCTAAATGATATGAACATTGTACATTAGGATCAAAATTTCTTGAATGTGGGTCAGGTGTATACCCAAGGAAAGGAGTAATCATGCCCCTCTGTCTCAATCTCTGGAATAAACTAGCATAGGACTCCCCAATGGGAGTGAAATTATCTTTTTCCTTCCTCCTCTTTGTGAACTCTGGCCTCGGATGAAACTTGAATTTAGAGGTTCCTTGGTAAATTCGTGTGGGTCGAGGACGATGTTGAGGGACAGGTGCATGCCATTGTGGATAAGAAGATGGAAACTAACTTTGTGATTTTGGTGGAAGACTCAAGGTATTTGCAGGGTCAAAAGTGGGGAACAGAGGTGGAGGCAGCCCACTGGCCCAAGCTCGGTACATTTTCATCACTTGTTGTCTCAGCCTCAAATTTTCTTCCTTTAAACTCTCAATTTCCTAACTCTTTGTTTCATCCATGATGCGACTTTCTATATCCTTGTTGGATACAACTAACCCCTCCTTGGATTTGGTGTGATATGGAGGACCAGCCAGGAAGTGACAAACTAACCACCTTAAACTAACTGAGCAAGAGACAACAAATATGTTAGAGTTCAACATTTTTCAAAACCTCTCTCTCCTTTTTTTTCTTGAAAAGATCACTGAACCCAAGAAGTTCGTCTACGTATCTCACCCCCGAGAGAGAAGAATCAGGTGTACGTAGTTCGTGAAGTCGTGCCAAAATGGCCAATTGAACTCTTTGTTTTCTTTCTTTTTTTTTCTTTTTCAAACTTTAAGAAGAAAAGAAAATAACAAATTGTCAAAAGAATTGAAGAAAATCATTTTTTTTTGTATTTTTTAGGCTTAACATCCCTATACAAAATGAAACCTAAGATTACCAAAGAAAAATCTTTTGGGATTTTCGATTTTGAATTTCATAGGAAAATGAAACTTGAAACTATTAAAGAAAAAACTTTTTGTAGTTTTTCTTTAGAGATGTATATGAAACACCTACTCTAAGTGAAGAGTGAAGAAAATCTTTTGAATTTTTTAGATTTCTGTACAAAATGAAATCTATCATTACCAAAAAAAATATTTTTGGATTTTTGATTTTGAATTTCATACGAAAATGAAACCTGAACCTATTAAAGGGAAATATTTTTTTTTGTTGTTTTCTTTTAAAGATGTACATGAAGCACCTACTCTAAATGATGAGTGATGAAAATCTTTTTTTGGATTTTTGAAATAATATTCCCAAACACAAATTAGGTTACCTACGTATCTCATTCCCGAGAGAGGAGAATCAGGGGTGCGTAGTTCGTCCAAATTGGACAATTAAGGATTAAATAACTGACTGAACCCTGACTTGAGATACGAGACCACAACGATAAAAATCTATTTTGGGGTTTTCACTTTGACACTCCACATAAAAACTGACACCAACAACTATGAAAGAAAAATCTTTTTGGTATTTTCATGAAATGTAAAAAAACTCCTATAATTTTTTGCATTTTTCTTTAATAAAAATCCTATGAATGAAAAATCTTTTTTGAAGTTTTCAAAGTTTTCGAATTATGAATACTTGCTAAAGGAAACAAAAGAATTTTTTTCTGATGTTTTTTATTTTGACAAATGAGTGCAAAAGGTAAAAATCTTTTTGAATTTTTGAATTGTGAAGAATAGAAGCCATAAAAAAAACTCTAAAAAAAAACTACGAAACTCTTTTTCGATTCATCTTTTCCTCTTTTTCCCTCTTTTTTTTTTAAAATAAAAACTTTTCCTTGCCTACACACTTCCTTTAATTCTAGCACATGCTTTTGCCCAAATCAATCTATCAAAAGACCCTATTACTCTCAAAGATGCAACATTTAGCATGTAGGGATGCGGTAGAGGTGAGTCTCCTATAAAGGACCAAATGAGCCCCACTAGGTCTCAATATGATGCACATAAGTATGAGCTAAAGGCTGACCTACGTAGGGGTTTACTAACAAGGCTGTTCAGGGGAGCGTATGGTCGATAGTGGCTGCTTTAGTTGTCCACCCACTCCATACCAGCCGACAGCTCCCCCACCTAAGATAAGGGTGACTCAACTAGAGATTGTGTACACAGTGTGCACTACGGACTTGTTGCAAAAAGAATGACTCAGGCTATGTACATGATGCCAGATATAGAGCAGTAACACATAAAAGGAAAAAACAGTAAACACATAGCAAGTAGGCACTCAACAATGAAAAGCACAAAACAACATAAACAATGCCTATACACCCATAAAACCAAACTAAGCCGATACAACTCCAAAAATAAGCTTGAATTCTGAAATGGTCCCCAGTAGGGTCGCTAGAGCTATCACGCCCCCTTTTTTTACCAAAAAGAATATGATTTTTAAGGTTTGAAAGGGTTTTTATTATTGAAGTGACAAAATAAAGATTTGTTTCAAAAAGGACTTCCTATATTCAAAACTCAGAGTCGCCATTTGGCATAAATTGGGTGTGCCAAGTCACTCTTGATATCCTTTTTGAAAAACAGATTTGACTCTTTAAAATTGATCAGCGAACAAAGATTCCGGCTAAGGAATTCTGTTGACCGAGGGGAAGGTGTTAGGCACCCCTCGATCCGGTGGTTCGACCACGGTCGCTTGGTAGAGCGTATCGGCTAACTTTGACATTACAAGTGCATAAACTACACAAAGCACGCAAAAACAATCAAGCAAGCAAACAGAACAAAATAATTCAAAATTTAGTGTCCAGTCCAATTATACAATCCAAAATAAAAAAATATGAAAATATAAATCCTATTCTAAACTAATCCTAAACTATGCTCCGATTCTTTATCCGATGCCCCAGGCCTTTATAACGAACCTCCTTTCTGTACATGATACGTCGGGGAATTCCCCAGATAAATCAATACAAATCCCTCGAGGCATTCCCCGACCAAATGAATACATTTTTAGTGTGAGAAAATCAAACTATTCAACAAAATTTCAAACAGTCCACGAAATTTCCAACATTCAATCAAACAAAGCTTAGTCCTTAATTTTCCTACCCAAACCTACATTGGCCTATCCATTTCAACGTCTCATAATAATATCACGTTTCATATCAACAATCAATCAAACTTGATCAGAGTCTAATCTTTTCGTTAATTTTCAATTCCACCGCCCATCTTCCCTTTTCTCCAATCGCCATTAAAACATGATCAAATTCATTCCTCAAACAACCAAAATAAAATCAACAACCATCATGGTCATAGCATCAACAACATCAAATAATCATAATCACCCAACACACAATCATGGCCATTCAATAAGTTACGATAAAGAAAAGAGAATGAGCTAAAGAAATGGATCTTCCGATAATTAATTTCGATTGGTAATAATATTAAAGAAGGCCAAACTTAGAATTTCAGATGGAATAACCTCAGTTACGACTAATCCAACTCGGTAATTGAGAAATCAAAGCCCGAAACTAATGGCGACGAACAGATAGACACGAACAGATCCGAATTCCAAACCAGTAATCAAGTTTCCCAAAATCAGTACGAAGACCCATGAAGAATACCCAACAAGAAAAAATGGTACACAAATGGATTTCAGCTACCCCCAATATCGCCGGAATCAAGCTAAGCAGGCCGATTTCAGCTAGCTTGATGGTTGATTTATGTTTTTTGACATCGAGAGGAGCGAGCAATGGATTAACAATGCTTGCATCCAGTAAAATAGTGACTGATTGTGGTGAACAATCACAGGAACAGTGTTCTCCGGACCTCCCTCTCCCGATCTCAGTTCTTCATCACTATTTCTCTCTCAATCTCACCATCTATTGACCGGATTATATGTGTGTATCCGATGGAAGTGTATATTTCGTGAGTTGTCGGCATGTGGTTGAGCTTTTCGGTGAGGTATATGTGTGGATTTTGTGATGAAGGTGGTCTCCTACTCCCTATATTTTGTTAGTGTATCCGTGAAGAAGAAGGTGAATGAGTGTGTGCTCTCCTTTTTTATTCGTGTCTCTCTCTCTGTACCTATATATCTATTAATGGAGAAGAAAGAAAAAGATACCTCCCCCCAAAAAAAAATCTTTTTTGTCTGTATTTTGTATATTGGTTAAAAGGAATCAAAAATGTGAGGGTCGGGTGAGTAAGGTAGGTAGGGTAGGGTATAGGATAATGTTTGTTAGGATAAGGTTAGGGATTTATTGAATTTTCGTTATTTTGTATTTTTGTGGGGTATAATTACATGGGTAAGGATACACGGTAGGATAAAGTAAAAAATGGATAAAAACGATATCGGGGAGGGACAAAATTAGGTGTCTACAAATATTGTTAGAATATGAGTAGGAATAAGAATAGCGTATAAAATTCTATTTGGAAAGGAATTGTAATGTAGTGTCTTATTAGGAAAAATATTGGAATGTAGTGTCTATAAATAAGGTCTCAATGTAATAATATAGTTACAACAATTTAATAATATTTTTCTCTTATATTTCTCATATGGTATCAGAGACTCTACGATCTTGGTAGAGAAACAAAAAGATTCCACTGTCGACGGGCGGCTATAACCCATACATGCCGCCCGTCTGACCAATGATCATGTTATCAAAAGTTAGGGAACCATACTTTTTTCCCTACTTTCTCATATCTAATTTGTGTAGTACCGTGCATATTTTTAGACTGCTTTCTCATATTTGAGTTGCATAGCACCGTGCGTCTTTTCGATGACTCCTTAGATCTGATTTGCATAGTTTCATGCGTCTTTATAGGGATTCCTCAGATCTTATTTGCATAGGATCGTGCTATCATTCTGACCCCACCCATATAAGTTCTCTTTTTTAGTAGGTTCTACCCATATAATTTCCCTTTTTTCAGTACGATTGTGTCGTCATTCTAACCCTACCCGTATAATTTCTATTTTTTAGTAGGGTCGTGTTATCATTCTGACTCTACCCATATTATTTCTAGTCCTCAGTAGGTTCGTGACATCATTCCAACCTACTCATATAATTCTCTTTTCTCAGGAGGATCGTGTCATCATTCCGACCCTACCCATATAATTGTTTCTCAAATGGTGACCACTTTTCAGCCATCAAATCTAATAATCCGACGCATGAGTATGTTTCGACCAGTTATTCGGTGACTATCTTGTTCAATATTTACTTATCTCTTGATTTCAAGATGAACCTTATATTTTACTCCACTTCTCGGCAATTTTCTAGTGACACATTAACTTTCCGACAATGTTTACTACTTTTGGATCACTTTTTCAATTTGTTCCATTTTAGTTGAGGTCTCCCAGACGTCCAAATCCGTCCTTATCAGTTTTCTTGCACTATCTTCACCAAGTACCGCATCGATCCTCACATTAATTACATCCACGACAAGCTTTGTACATATGTCTTCTATGCACCAGCTTTAGGGAGAGTGGTAGAATATGAGTAGGAATAGGAATGGCATATAAAATTCTATTTGGAAAGGAATTATAATGTAGAGTCCTATTAGGAAAAGGATTGGAATTTAGTGTCTATAAATATGGTCTCAATGTAATAACGTAGTTACAACATTTCAATACTCCCTCCGTCCCAAATTATGTGTCGTCATTTGAACGGATACGATATTTAAGAAATAAGTATTGACTTTGTTAAAGTTACAAAATTACCCTTCTTAAAAAAGGAGTAATAGTATTTAAAATTAAGTGGGACCACTTTTAATTGAAAAAACAAATAAAAAAGGAGTAATAATATTTAAAGTCAAGTTGGACCGCTAAGAGTAAAATTGTAATTGTGTTTTTAAAAACATACCAAATAAGGAAAGGCGACATTCAATTTGGGACGGACCAGAAAGAAAATGGCGACACATAATTTGGGATGGAGGGAGTAATATTTTTCTCTTATATTTCTCACATATATGTCTAGAGTTGGTATTATCTTTCAAAATGTTTTCCGTTACACCATCAATATCTGAAAAGCTTTCATAGAAAAATTTATTTACTTACTGTACTTCAATCCAATTGATGTAACCTTCTTTTTAGGTCCTGATGGTTCTATCATTCTGGAGCGTAGGAGTCCCAATGCTGTGAATGAGAGTCGAATGATCCCCATGACACACCCTTGTGATCCTGCTCTAGATCTTTCCAGGAAGTAAGTAGCCTTCATCATGAACCTTAATTACTAACATAAGTTAACATGAGGTAAATTAAACTCCAAAAGAGTTCAAATTTCAGCTCATATCTGTCATTGCATTGTATCTTTTTGGATGGCTCATCTTTACTAGTAGTCAGCTGACTTATTAATCTTTTCTTTTATGGCGGCCCTTTCTTTTATGAACTCCACTTGTCTTTTCCCTATTGATTAGTAAGGAAACATATACGATACTTTTTAGTTATTAACATAATGTTTGTTCCCCAAGGGGATGGCATAGTGGTTAAGACATAAGAGTAACAACTTGGAGATTCTAGGTTTGAATCCAAGCTGCAACACCAGGAACATCCATCTCGCTAGCCTTGATAGGCAGTATACCTTGTCAATAGGACTCGGTATAAAATACCGAAAACCAAACCGAAAAATTTGGTAATTGATATTTGGTAATTCAGTATTTGAATGGTATTTCGGAGTAAAATTTCAATATTTCGGTATTCAAAATTGGGTTTGGTACATGATATTAATACCGTTGGTATTCAATATTTGCTGAATACCGAGTTTTATATATATGTGTGTGTAATATGATACGTCTAACCAAATACTTGTAAGGGTTTTTGCCCTGATTTTCTTACTATGTTTAAGTTTTATTTTTTATTAGAAGGAAAATAAAAGTTACCAGAATTACTTTTACTTTTCCTGAAAGAAGAAATATAATTCTTTTCCATATTTGGGAAACATCTTTCTTGGAGGAAAGGTTTTGAATATCTCTAAATAGAAGTCCCCTCTTCTCATACAATAACACAATAGCATCCACAATGTAGTCTTTTAAGAGTTTCGTTTAGGGGGAGATTTTCTTTCTCATTAGTTTTATTCTTTTTAATATTATTTTTAATATTAGGTTTTATATGTAAGCCAATTGGACAAATCATATAATAATATTATGTTTTTAGTATTGTTTTCTTTGTCGTCTGATTTATCACCACGATAGTTTACAACTAATAGCTTCCGCATGATGCCCTCTCGATTTCAAACCGAACAATTAGTATCAGAGCCAATGGTTCAAAGATCAGATGGTTTGATTGAGGATAGTTTTAATATCAAAGTTGTAACAAATTTGATGATAAAGAAGATCTATGTCCAAAAGCTACATGTGGAGATAATTGTCAATCGTATTTTCAACAATCCTGCTGTCACATATTTGAAAAAAAAAAACTTACTTTTAACCCTATAAAGGGCTTCAATGTTTTTAACACGAAAGGGCTTATATATTTTTAACCCAAAAAAGCTTCAATTTTTAAAGCATGTCAAACAGCAGTGATATATGAAGAATATATATGAAGAACAAAGATCATGCACAAGAAGAAGGCGGATCAAGTGAAGAAAATCAAGCCAAAAAGGGAAGATTTGTTAGGATTTTTTCCCTGATTTTCTTACTATGTTTAAGTTTTATTTTTTATTGGAAGGAAAATAAAAGTTACCAGAATTACTTTTACTTTTCCTGAAAGAAAAAATATAATTATTTTTCATATTTGGCTAACCTCTTTCTTGAAGGAAAGGTTTTGAATATCTCTAAATAGAAGTCCTCTCTTCTCATACAATAACACAATAGCATCCACAATGTAGTCTTTTAAGAGTTTCGTTTAGGGGGAGATTTTCTCTCTCATTAGTTTTATGCTTTTTAATATTAGGCTTTATATGTAGGCCAATTGGCCAAATCATATAATAATATTATGTTTTTAGTATTTTTTTTCTTTGTCGTCTGAATTATCACCACGATAGTTTGCAACTAATAGCTTCCGAATAACGCCGTCTCGATTTCAAACCCAACAAGTGGTATCAGAGCCAATGGTTCAAAGATCAGATGGTTCGATTGAAGATAGTTTTAATATCAAAGTTGCAACAAATTTGACGATAATGAAGATCTATGTCCAAAAGCTACATGTGGAGATAATTGTCAATCGTATTTTCAACAATCCTGCTGTCACATATTTGAAAAAAAAAAAAAGATTACTTTTAACCCTATAAAGGGCTCCAAATTTTTTAACACGAAAGGGCTTATATATTTTTAACCCAAAAAGCTTCAATTTTTAAAGCATGTCAAACAGCAGTGATATATGAAGAACGAAGATCATGCACAAGAAGAAGGCGGATCAAGTGAAGAAAATCAAGCCAACTATGGGAAAGAATTATGCTCTTACATAGTTTCAAGTCATGACATAATGATAATATGAATTTAAACTGATTCCCATTATGGAGAAATTTCATGAAAACTTTAGGTTACTGTGTCTCTATGTCATTGCATTATGGGCCATCTTATGTTTGCAGGTATAGAAATCAAGAAATTGTTGGTAAGTAGGTTATAGGGGTGCCATACGTTGTTTGTTTTCTAATTTTTTTTTTTCGGTTCTGCAACTTAATGAGATGTAGAGTGCAAAACATCTTTTGATTCCATGTGGAACTTTCTCTTTATTTATTTTTTTGTGTGTCCTTGAAACTTGAATATGCCTTTCGTTATGTGTCAAGTAGCAGAAAACTTTCTATTTGATTATTTTGCAGACTATATATATATTGAAGTTTTTTTTTTACTCGAAAAAATTTGCACCATTCAACAAGAATATAGGTTCTCTTCCCTATAATTATTAATCTTTTGCTTGTTCTTTGCATTATAAAGGAAGTTTTGACATTTTAGGTGCTCTGGATTTTGCACCTGGGATGTTTAATAACTTTATCCATGCTCATCCTCCTTCTAGAGTTAGACGTAAGGTGTATGAGTTCTCAAGGCTATTGCCTGGTACTCTTAAATTTGAACTAGTACTGCGTAGGGCTATTTGTACAAGTCTATTCAACAATCCTTTTTCGGGCAAAGAAGATATAGGACTGTATTTCCTTGCAAGTGAGAGAGAAAGGTCAACTTCTGCTTTATATTGTAGACACATAATTTTGTTCCATTAAAAGTATTTCTTATTTTGATATCACACAATTTAATCCCATTTTTATAATTTTACCCAAGAAAATAAATAACCACCTCATCTTTTACTTATTTATGTATTTATTTTTTTTTTTGTTTTGTTTTATCCAAATAACGAGTCATAACAAACTTTGTCTCATTCTAATATTCCAACAACCCACCCAAGCAAAAATGGATACCTAACCTCTACCCCTCCAATTAAAAAACAACACCTCACCTCTCACCTAACCACCCCATACCCATACCCTCACCCCTACCCCACGTGACCCCTCCCTTTTTCTTGGCCACAAAGAAATACACAATATACATATACACTGACGGAGACCCAAATTGGGGGATAATTTCCATAGATAGGGAGATACACAGTAATATCCAAGGGAGAATGAATACAGAGCTGATGGGATCCCTTTTTTCTTCATCATAATCACACAATTTCCACACACTAAGAGTACATAAGAGAGAGATCTCCATTTTTTTCTTCACTCTCATAAGAATATACATGCACACACTGCACATAGACCATCTTCTATATTCACAATACATATTCATACACACAGAAAGAGATCGAAAAAGAAAAAAAATGGAGAGTAGACTAGAATGACAAATTAGAGGGATTTGACAAGAGAGTGATGGAGAGAGGAGAGTTTGAGAGATGGAGGGAGGTTGAGTAGGTGAAATAGTGAGTAAAAAGGGTTTGTGTTTGTCGTCGCCAGTCGTTTCATTTTTATTCCTATTGATTCCAAGCTTGTCGGAGATCTGGTGTAGCAAAGGGCAGCAACCCAACTCTAAATCATTCTCAGAATTGCCATCGAGAAATTTTGGCATTCACTGTTTGGTCATTTTCAGGTAAAACTCGCTGGAAAAAGCACAGTAGTACACTGCTTGGAATTGCTTCAGCTTGTGGTCAACAGTTCCGGAAAAAACTCTCCAGATAACACCATTGTTGACCTGAATTTTGGCCGTTCTCCATTTCCCATTGTTGTTCGAGCTCCCTAAACTCTGGTGAAACAAAAACCTTGAACCCTAATGCTAATCTGACCAAAGTTCGGCCAATTTGAATCCAATTCCAGCGAAGCCGGCCAGAAAATGGTTGATACAGTGACGGGGACTATAGATTCGGGTATGGGTATCTTATTATTTCTCAATTTTGGTTTGGGATATAGAAAATAGAACAAAAAAGAGGTATATCGAGGTTGGTTTGGTCATTGTTGAGGTTCAATTCGATATTTTGGATGCGGTTCTAATAGAAAGGAGCAATCACAATTGAAATTTGAGGTCCAATTCTACTCTTTCACTCTTTTCATTTCATTATTGATGATGTTTGGTGCATCGGATTGAATGCCATATGTTGAATGATCTTGACTGGTGATTGAATTGCCATTAGTTCGATTTGTTGTTTGATTCCTTGAATTATGAATTGTGTAATGAAATGATGTCTTGTTTGTTTGGAACTAAAAGGGAATTTGAGGTGGAATTGATAAATTGATAAAAGGATGAATTTAGTCTAACTTTCATTTATTGTTGTTTCGTTTAATTCAGAATAAACGACTAGTTTGTAAACTCGATAGGATCGTGTTTTAGGCCGAAAGCTTAATAGGCAAAAATTTAGGTTCGGGTAGGCATAAATTTACGAATAAGTGTTTGTCGTTGAATATTGAAAATTTTAATGTGTGATGAACATTTTCTAGTTTTGTCATATTTAATTCATTTGGCCGGGGAATGCCTCGAGATATTTGTATTCATTTGCCGGGGAATGCCCCGAAGGATTTTGTACCCAAAGGACGTTCGTGATCAAGACCTGAGGCGTCGGGTTGGAGCTTATTCTAACACTAGTATAGAATAGGATTTATATTTTTCGCAATTTTTCTATTTTGGACTGTATAATTGGACTGGACATTATTATTTTGGTTTGGAATTGTTGTTTGATGTTTGTTTATGTGCTTTGTGTGGTTTATACATTTTTGGTGTCTAATTAGCCGATACTCTCTACCAAGCGACCATGGTCGAACCACGGGATCGAGGGGTGCTTAACACCTTCCCCTCGGTCAATAGAATTTCTTAGCCGAAATCTCTATTCACAAATCAGTTTTAAAGAGTCAAATCATTTTTAAAAGGATTTTCTAAAGGTGACTTGGCACACCAAATTATGCCAAGCGGTGACTTTGAGTTTTTAAATGTAAAAATAATCCTTTTTAGAACAAATCTTCATTTTGTCACTTTAATAATGAGAACCCTTTCGAACCTTAAAATGAATCTTTTTTGGAGTTGAAAAAGAGGTGTGACAGCTCTGGCGACTCTGCTAGGCAATTTTTCCAAAATTCGAGCTTATTTTTTGGAGTTGTATCAGCTTAGTTTGACATTATGGGTGTGTAAACATTGTTTGTGTTATCGTTTGTTGTTATCATTGTTGAGTGCTTATGTGCTCTTTGTTTACAGTTTTTCTCTTATGTGTTACCACTTTATAACTAGCATCATGTGCATAACTCGAGTCAATTCTTTCTGCAACAAGTTTTGTAGTACACGCTGTGTACACGACCTACAGTTGAGTCACCCTTATTTTAGGATGGGGGAGCCGTTGGCTGTTATGGAGTAGGTGGATAGCCAAAGCAGCCACTATCGATCATATGCTCCCCCGAACGGCCTTGTTAGTGAACCCCAGCGTAGGTCAGCCTTTCGGTCATACTTATGTGCATCATATTGAGACCTAGTGGGGGCCATTTGGTCCTATATAGGAGACTCACCTCTATAGCATCCCTATGTGCTAAATGTTGCATCTTTGAAGGTAACGTGATTATTTGACGGACTGATTTGGAGAAAGTATGTGTTAGAAGTAAAGTGTGTAGGCGATGAAAAAAAAAGGAAGGAAAGTGAGTCAAAGAAAAAAAAAGAATTTAGTAGTTTTTAGAGTTCTTTATGGCTTTTGTCTTTTCATAATCTAAAAAAAAATCAAAAGTTTTTTTTCACCATTTGCACCATCTTCGCAAAATACCAAAAAAAAAATCAAAAAGATTTTTCTTTTGTTTCTTTAGTCATAATTCGAAAATTTCAAAAACATTTTTCATTCATAGGAGTTTTCATAAAAGAAAAATTTTTAAAAAAAAGATGGTGGAAGTTTTGTACATTTCATATAATGAAAATATCAAAAAGATTTTTCTTTCATAGTTATTGGTGTCAGTCTTTTGCGGAGTGTCAAATTAAGAATCCAAAAAATAAAATTATTTTCATCATTGTAGTCGTGTCTCTTAAGTCAGGGTTGAGTTTATTCTTTAATCTTTAATTGTCCAATCTGGACGAACTATGCATACTTGATTCCCATCCCTTGGGACGGGATACGTAGACAACCCTCGGTGGATACGATAATCTTTATTTTAGTCTTTGTCTTAGCCTTAGCCTAGGTCTTTCTCCTCGTAATTTAGTGTTTTTAGCAGGTCTTAGCCAAGTAGGCTGATTTTATTCAGTGATACTATTTGGCGAATTGGAGTCATAAAGTGGTCTGTCCCTTCGACATATGTCCGCGTCAAAGTCCCAAGGGTTGGGAATCTTTTGTTCCTATCAAATTTTGAGATAGTGTCTTATGTGTTATTACAGGATGGATCTGTCCACAAATTCTAGAGTACAGATGGTTGGAAAGGTACCCAAAAAGTTAATCAAATTGTGGAGCACGTTTAACTACATCAAGCAACAGGGGTTGACAAAAAAGTTAGGCACTCTCACTTCCCTCCTAGATCTTACGCCCCACCCAGACCTAATTGAGGCTATATTGAATTTTTGGGATCCAACATGTTTGGTGTTTAGGTTTGGAAATTGTGAAATGACGCCTACTCTGGCAGAGATATCTGGTTTCTTTAAGTTGTCTTACATTAAGAAAACAATGATTCGGGCACGGACTCATTCTCCCACACGGTTTCTTCATGGTTATAGTTTAAAGGCCAATAACCACTTGACATGCCTTAACCAATCCTAGGTCTCCTTTGATTATTTGTATGCTCAGTTTGGGCCTTCAGACGATTTTGATTGCTTTTGGAATGAGTTCTATACAACCAAGAAATTGGGAGAAGCGTCGTCTAAAAGTCTTCACTCTCGCCTTTTTGGCCGTTTTGGTCTTCCCATTACAAGAAAGACGGGTCAATACTCACTTGCAGACTGTAGTGATGGCCTTATTTCATAAAAAGCTAGGGGAAACATTCACACTCGTACCTATGATCTTGGCAGAAATATATAAAGCTTTAACCGAAGTAAAGGGCGGGATGAGATTCTTTGAGGGAAGCAACCTGATATTGCAATTATGGATGATAGAGCACTTGCATAAGCCTTCTTTGATTAGGTTGGATGTGATTGATCGTTGTATGCCTGAGCGAGTGAACACCATAATCAATGAATGCATTTTGATAAGTTCTCACTGCCAATAGGGATCGATGCTTGGATTGAATTTCTTGAGTGAAGAACTAAAGACAACATTCTGTGGACCTATCTCTAGTTTTGTCCAAAAATAATCTTGTGTGGTTGTCGGATGCAACCTCTTTAGTCTTGTTAGGAATCAATTACACCAGATCGTACTCTTCTTTTAGGGTAATGCACCAGTTGGGTAGACTGTAAGACGTTCCACTGGTAATGGACCATCTGAAGGATGTCGAGTATTTTAAGGATCAAGCCTTAGGTGAAAGTAAATATGAAGAATTCTGGAATCACCCAATAAAGCTAGGTGTGGATACTCTTAAAGTAGGTCTGGATAATCCAGGGTACACTCAGGGATATAAGGTTTGGCTTTGATCCATACCTCGGGGTATCATCCAGTCATTACCAGTGAAGCTTAGAGGGGGAATATAGGAAGAATGCATAGTTGACGACCATCGGGATGAAGGTATGGGGGCCAAAGTAGAGGCACTAAGATTTCAGTTATCAGGTTCACTCAAAACTATGGAGGGGTGTCAGAACAGTCTTTTCAAGTGTACTCCCCATAAGGCGGAAATATGTTCCATAGGCTTCTTCCCAAATATCAAAGGGTCTTTACAATATATGCTACATAGTTTGAATGGGAGAAAGAGAACTTCACAGGCAGGTCCATCTCAGCTAGGGTCATCACGCAGAGCACCAGTTTGAAGGAGCCTTTCCTATCTTTTGTTTAGTTGGAGTCCTTTACTTTTCTATCATTTGTATTATTGTGTCTTTGTTAAGTCAGCGTCAAGTTTTCTTTAACTTTGGATTCTTTATTAGGAGCATTACGTATGTTGTCATGTTGGTCTAGAATATCATTCAGTTTTTGCTAATTAGTATCGAGGTTATCTTAATTTAGTTGTATGTTTTTGTTGTTTATTTCATCTAAATGTTATGATGCTGCATCTATCTTTTGTTTGTTTGTTTTTGTTTTTTGTCAAAAAAGAAAAGCCTTCAATTATGTGATATTTATGCATATGCATCCTGAACTACGCAAGATCTGATTCATGTACAACATGATACTTAGGCAACCTACTTTTAGGTTCTTTTGTTTCTTGGTTTTTCATTATTTTTCTTTTATTTTAAGGAAAAACAAAAGTCCTAAAGAATGATAAAAAGAGAGACATCGAGAGAGGAAAAGAAAAAAAGAATAATGAGAGAAGGAAAAGAAGGATAAAAAGGGGACTAACACGAGAAATGAGAGAAGTGAGGACTAACACGAGAAATGAGAGAAGTGATGTCAAAAGAAAGAAAAAAGAGAGAAGAAAAAAAGAGAGGTGTGATTCGAGTAAAGAAGTAAATGGGTGTAGGAAAAAGATTAGGATGATGTTAAAACGACCTTGCTACCCTCAAAGGCTGGTAGAAATACGCATAAATCTAGGACAATTTTACAGATGTGATTCCCACGCTTGTTATGTGACCTAATCCTAACGGGTTTTGTCTTTGATGAGCATGTTCTTTCAGATAAGTGGTTGGTTTGCATCACTCTGGCTAGTCACCCGTACTTCACTAGATCAAAAGCGAAGTTTGTCATGGCTAGTAGGGAGATTGAAAATTCACTCATTGACCCAGATCAGGATCCCAGGGAAGAAAGTTCAGAACGAAATGATGAGATATTGAGACTTAGACAACAATTTCTAGATATGCACCGAGCATGGGCTAGTGGCATGCCTCCTCTTCCACTCCCTGAAGATCTTAAGATATCCCCAATTTCCCACCACTCTCTTAGGCACAATTCTCTATTCCCATTGTGTCACCGAAGCACACATCAGGATTCACTCCATGGAAATAATACCCTAGCACTTCTAGTGTGCCCCTAACAGTTCCTCAACCAACTCCCGCAACTCATCTGGCACCACCGGCAGCGCCTGTGTTCATGGCTCTGACACCACCTGAAGCTCCCTCCTATACTATACATCTGACAATGGTGCTCCCTCGGTCTGCTAGTGAGCTAGTATTGAAGGTTTCAGTAATCAGCATTATGCCCCGGAACCGAATTTAAAGATGAATGATCTGTATGGGTACACTCAGCCACCTGTATTTCCATTTAATACGGAGGAGCCTGTTGCAACAGAGAAACAAGAAGTCATGGCACGGAAGTTTAAGAGTTTAAAACAGGCCATGAGGAATTTCCAGGGAGTCGGGGGTTATAAGAGTGTTCCTATAGAGATCTTTGCATGTTCCCAGACGTTAACCTTCCCCTTGGTTTTAAAATGCCCAAATTTGAGAAGTACGTGGGGCACGGTGATCCTGCTGTGCATTTGAGATGTTATTGAAACCAATTAAGGGCTGCAGGGGGAAGAGAAGAGTTGCTTATGGCTTTCTTTAGCGAGTCTTTCTGGTTTGGCTTCAGAGTGGTTCGTTGATCAGGATATTGACAATTGGAACAACTGGGATGACCTAGCTAATGAATTTGTACAACATTTTCAATATAACATCTATCTGGTTCCTAATGAGAAATCCCTGGTCAACATGAAGAAGAAAAGTACTGAAGGCTTACGGGAATACGTGATAAGATGGCGTGAACATGCCGCAAGGGTAAAACCTCCAATGAAGGAGATTAAGTTGGTAGAGGTCTTCATTCAGGCACAGGATGAGACCTATTTTCAACATTTACTTTCAGTGATAGGAAAGTTATTTATTGAAGTCCTAAAACTGGGAGAGATGATAGAGGACAGAATCAAGACTGGATGAATTATGAGTTTTACCGCATTAAAGGCCACTACCCAAGCAATTCAAGGTGGCTCTGGAACTTTTGGAGGTAAAAAGAAGAAAGAGGACATGGTGACCATTGTAGCAGAATCCCATTCCTATCCCAAAAGACCGCCTCACCCCTATCACCAACCCCAAGCCCAATCCTATGCCCAAGCTCCAAATATTCCTCCCCATCATCACTATCCCCTACAAAACCCACTATATTTCATTCCACCACCCCCGTACCCAGTATATAGCACACAACCATATGCTCAACTCCCTTCTTACCCGCAATGGCTTGCACAAGCTCCTCAAAATCATCCTTCTGTTCCTCTAAATTACCAAAACCCTGCCACACACAGTTTCTAACCTAGTCTTGAGTATAAGAAAGAGAAGGCGGTCAAAAATTAGATCACACCTCTTGGGGAGTCATATGCTAGCTTGTTTGATAGGTTGAGAAAGATGAAGGTCTTGAGCCCAATTCAAGGAAAGCTTTCAAATCCACCCCCAAGAAATTTGGATTATTCTTTAAGGTGTGCGTATTTTTCTGACTTTCCAGGGCATGATATCAAGAAATGTTGGAATTTGAAGAGAGCCATCCAGGATTTAATCGATGCAAATCAGATTCTGGTCCAGGCCCCTGAGGTTTCAAACATCAACCAGAATTTGCTGCCAACCCATGCTGAAACCAATATGTTGGAATTGATATATGATAGCAAAGAGTCATTGATGTTTCATAAGTTTATTGTTAGAATATAGACCAATGAAAATAAATTGGTGTATGTGGCGGATTCATTAAAAGCAATATCATTGATCCAAGAAGAAGCAGGAGAAGATAAACTCCAAGAAAGCACAAAGAAACCCATGATCATAGTGAAAGGAGCCAAAATAATTATTGGTCTAAGTCAGGACAAACCTAAGTTAACGGTGGTAGGAGCTCCAGGTAAGCCTATTTTGATGGTAAAAGGAGTACTTGTGGTGCCGATTATCATCAAAATGGCAACCCATCTTCCGATCGCCAATATGAAAAAGGTCCCCTGAAACTATAAGTGGACTGTGATGACTTATCAGGGGAAGGAAGTTGAGGAAGAAGCAGATGAGGTAGGGGGTCTGACTCGGTCAGGAAGACACTTCATGCCTAAAGGTTTGAGGAAGCCCAAGCCAGGGGTGAGTGGGACTTCATCTCTCAAGAAGCCTATTACCGAAGAAGAAGCTGAAGAGTTTTTGAGAAAGATAAAACTGTCGGAGTACTCAATAATAGATCAGTTGAAGAAAACCCCTGCTTAAATTTCCTTCTTATCATTGTGGCTGCATTCCAAGGAATATCATGATATTAAATTAAGGTATTAAATGAAGCATATGTTCCTAGGGAGATTATAGTAAATTAGCTAGAGAAAATAGTCGGGAAAATCTTTGAGGTCAATCAGATCAGCTTCTCTGATGACGAATTTCCAGTTAAAGGTACGGGGCATAATCGAAGGCTTTATATTACCGTGAAGTGTGAAGATTTCTACGTCACTCATGTCATGATTGATGGAGGTTCTAGCTCAAATATTTCCCTATTTCCACCTTACAAAAGTTGAATATTGGTGTTGAGAAGATCAGGCCCAACAATGTATATGTCAGGGCTTTCGATGGAGCAAAGTCCAACTCTATTGGCGAAATAGAACTAATGTTGATTATAGGGCCTGTTGAATTCGCCCTAGAGTTTTAAGTATTGAATATTGACTCCTCTTACAATCTGTTGTTGGGAAGACCATGGATCCACAAGGCCAAGGTGGTTGCATCTACATTGCACCAGATGATCAAGTTTGAGCATGACAGGTAAGAAGTGGTTATTCACGATGAAGGGGATTTGTCCACCTTTGAAGATTCTCCCTTATCTCTAATTGAAGCAAATAATGTAGAGGAGACATTTGTCTATCAAACTTTTGATACAGTGCCAGTAGATCGTATCCTTGAAGGACAGGTTATTCTGGGACCATAATTTTTCTTCTGCTTCTATCATGATGGTGAGTGAGCTTTTGAAATATGGATTTGTGCCAGGGAAGGGTTTGGACGTGTCTCTGCATGGTATCGTTCATCCCATATGTCTGAGAGAGAACATGGGCACTTTTGGTCTAGGATTTGAACCTACGGCTGAAGATCTGAAAAAGGCCAAGGGAAGGAAAAAGGAAACATGGTCACTTCCTTGCCCAATGTCGCTACTCAGTGAATCATTTGTCAAGAGCAATGTCACAAAGCCTGTAGAATTTGAAGATGAATTGGTTGATGACTTCCAGAACCTGCTGATTGATGTTGACATAGTTGAAGTAGGAGAGGGTATCACTAAGGCAGACATGCAGTTCATAGGTCCTGAGGTCCAGCTCAATAATTGAGAAGTCACTCCTCTCCCCGTCAGGAGAGAGTTTTGGTAGTTTATTTTGTTTTTCTTTCTATTTATCCGAGTTATTCTAGGGTTGTAATTTGGAATTTAGCTTGCTTACATTCTATTGTCATTTGTCTTTAAACCCTCCTATCTTTCCCTTTTAATAAAATGCAATGTCTCCTTATTTTGTGTCTAATATATTTTGTTTTTGTCTTTTTCTTTATACAGTTCTCTTTATGCTGATTCTAATGACATGACATGTATGCAGAATTTTTAGCCTGATCTTAAAATCTAAACTAATCAAGATATAATGAAGCAAGAGGGGCAATATGATGAAGAAGAGGCACTAGAGAAAATAAGCAAAGAGTTGGAACATTTTGAAAACAAGCTGAATCCTAATTTGAATTAAACTAAGCCTATTAATCTAAGGAATCAAGAAGATGTTAGGGAAACTAAAATTAGTGTACATGCTTTGCCACAGCTAAAAGATGGAATGATTCAAGCATTAATTGATTATAAGGATGTTTTTACTTGGTTTTATGATGACATGCCTGGTTTAAGCACTGAATGAGTGGCTCATAAATTGCCAACTGATCCTGCCTTCTCCCCTATCAAACAAAAGTTAAGGAAGTTTAAAACTGATGTAAGTATCAAAATTAAAGACAAAATCATGAAACAACTTGAGGCCAAAGTCATTCGAGTGGCTTGTTATCCTATTTGGTTATCCAATGTTGTTCCTGTCCTAAAGAAAGATGGAAAAATTTGAGTATGTGTTGATTACTGTGATTTGAACAAATCAAGTCCGAAAGATGATCTTTTGTTGCCCAACATTCATATTTTGCTAGACAATTGCGCTAAACACTAGGTTGCCTCTTTTGTGGATTGCTATGCCGGATACCACCAGATCATTATAGATGATGAAGATGCAGAAAAGACGTCTTTTATCACACCATGGGGGACTTATTGCTATCGAGTGATGCTGTTTAGTTTGAAGAATGCTGAAGCAACATACATGAGAGCAATGACTACTATGTTTCATGATATGATGCATAAAGAGATTGAAGTCTATATAGATGATGTGTTTATTAAGTCAAATAGTCAGGATGACCATGTTAAAGATTTAAGAAAGTTCTTTGAAAGGCTTCGTAGGTATAATCTCAAGCTCAACCCAGCAAAATGTGTATTTGGATTTCCATCTGGAAAGCTGTTGGGGTTTGTAGTCAGTCGTCAGGGAATTGAATTGGATCCCTCAAAAATCAAAGTCATTCAGGATTTGCCCTTGCCCAAGAATAGGAAGAAGGTGATGAGTTTGTTGGGTAGACTAAACTACATCACCAGATTTATTGCTTAACTCACAACCACGTGTGAGCCCATATTCAAGTTGCTGAAAAAAAAGTGTTGTGGTTGAGTGGACTGAAGAATGCCAGGAAGCGTTTGATAAAATCAAAAGATATCTTTTAAATCCACCGGTGTTGGTGCCACTCGAGCCTGGCAAGCCTTTGATTTTGTACTTATCGATTATGGATAATTCATTCAGTTGTGTATTAGGTTCAACTGATAGTAACAGGAAAAAAGAAGCAGGATATTTATTATCTTAGCAAAAAGTTCACTGCATATGAGGCCAGGTACACTCTTCTTAAAAGGACGTGTTGCACCCTAACTTAGGTAGCACAGAAGTTAAGCATTATCTTTTGTCCTACACTACTTATCTCATCTCCCGCATGGATCCTTTGAAGTATATCTCTCAAAAGCCTATGTCGATAGGTCGATTGGCAAAGTGACAAATATTGCTTACCAATTTTGACATTGTATATGTGACTCGAACATCCATGAAAACCCAAGCCTTGGCAGATCATCTTGCTGAGAATCCCATTAATAAAGAGTATGAACCATTAAAGACATATTTTCCTGATGAAGAGGTGTTGTGTGTTGATAAAGTCATTATAGATGCTGATCCAGGTTGGAAGTTGTTCTTTGATGGAGCCATTAACATGAAGGAAGTCGGAATAGGTGCAGTTCTTATCTCTGAGTCGGGGCAACATTTCCCTGTAACAGCACAACTTTGATTCAACTATACTAACAATGTGGCAGAGTATGAAGCTTCCATTATATGGGAGTCCAGGAACTATTAGTGTTAGGGGATTCAGATTTGCTCATCCATCAAATTCAAGGCGTTTGGAAGACACGAGATTTAAAGCTCATACCGTATCGACAATGCTTAGAAGAACTATGTCAACGGTTTATGTCAGTAAAATGTAGGCATATTCCAAGAATTCACAATGAGATTGCTGATGCTTTAGCCATTCTGTCTTTAATGGTCCAACATCCTGATAAAGCCTACATCAATCCAGTGCATATACAGAGTCATGATCAACATGCTTATTGTAATACAGTTGAAGAAGAGCTCAATGGCGAACCTTGATTCTTTGATATCAACCGATACATCCATTCTAGAGAATACCCAACCCATGCCACCAGTGATCAGAAAAGAACTATTAAGCATTTGGCTAGTGGACTTTTCTTAAGTGGGGAATCTTATACAAGAGAACCCCAGATCTGGGACTTTTGAGGTATGTACATACAAAAGAAGCCTCAACAATCATGGTTGAAATACACTTAGGAGTATGCGGTCCGCATATGAACGGTTATGTCTTATCAAAGAAGATTCTTCGAGCAGGTTATTACTGGCTTACTATAGAGAGGGATTCTATTTGATTTGTTCGAAAGTGTCATCAATGTCAAGTACGGTGACCTGATACATTCTCCTCCTACTGAGTTGCATGCAATGGCCGCTCTATGGTCGTTTATAGCTTGGGGAATGGACGTGATCGCGCTAATTGAGCCGAAAGTGTCAAATGGACATAGATTCATTTTGGTGGCCATTGATTACTTCACAAAGTGGGTAGAAGCAGTAACTTTTAAGTCAGTAACAAAGAAGGTTGTGGTAGATTTTGTTCATACCAACATTCTTTGTAGGTTTGGAATTCCAAAGATGATCATCACACACAATGTTGTTAATCTCAATAGTCATTTGATGCAAGAAGTGTGTCAATAGTTTAAGATTACGCATCAAAATTCTACTCCATATCATCCAAAGGCCAATAGAGTTATGGAAGCCACCAATAAGAATATTAAGAAGATATTACAAAAAATGGTACAAGGGTCCAGGCAATGAAATAAGAAGTTGTTGTTTGCACTGCTAGGTTATCGCACTACTATTCGTACTTTAACAGGGGAAACTCCGTATTTATTAGTGTATAGAACAGAAGCAGTCATTACCATAGAAGTTAAAATTCCCTCTCTTCGAGTCATTGTTGAAGCCGAGATTGATGATGATGAATGCGTCAACACCCAATTGGAACAGTTGAGTTTGATTGATGGAAAAAGATCGACGTTGGTATGTCATGGCCAGTTGTATTTGAAGATAATGGCTCGAGTGTATAACAAAAAGGTACGTCCCAGGAATTTTAAAGTTGGTCAGTTGGTATTGAAACGTATCCTTCCCCATCAGGTTGAAGCAAAAGGCAAGTTCTCTCCAAATTGGCAAGGTCCCTTTATTGTGAAGAAAGTGTTGCCCAATGGAGCCTTATATTTGACAGATATTGAAGGCAAAATGACAGAGATGGCTATCAATGCTGATGCGGTCAAAAGATATTATGTATGATATTTTATCCTATGTTGGTTCTATTGCATGTTTAGTACTTGCGTTCTTGAAGTTTGGTATGATGAAGGCATTTCATTCTGCTATCCCAACATTGTGTCATCCTTTGTTTACCCCGTTTGAGCTTAGTTTTATTTTTCTTTCATATCCCTCTTTTGGAATCAAAATAGAATCAAAGATAAATGTCCAGGAAAATAAGAATAAAAGAAAGAGTTCAAGAAATAAAAGTAAAAAAAAATCAAATCAAAATAATGAATAAGCTGATAGAACTACGTGCGACCTGATTCTTCTCTCTTGGGAGTGAGATACGTAGGCTGCCCTATTCAAGGCTCGGTCCAACCAAATAAAGATCTTAGAGTCACCCAGTTAACAAAAAACTGGGGCATGAGTTAAGGTGTTGTTTGAGTTGATTCCAAAAGTTGTAAGTCCCACCCTACTTCAAGTGTCGTTTGAGCCTCATGCCTTCCTTTTATTTCTAACCTTGTCCAAAAGCCAAGTTACAATCAAAGAAAGACCTTCAGATCAATCTTTGAGAATGTTAAGGCTAAATATGCAATAGATATGATGATGCATTTTGGGTACTATTTGTCTTTCTCAGCGTAAAAAATTAGGAGAGAAATAAAAATGAGAGTCTTGTTGGTGAAAACCCTCGCAGGCACCGTAAGGCGATGGTCAGTTGAGAGAAAATAAAAAATGAGAGAGACTTATTGGTGAAAACTTTCATAGGCACTGTAAAGCGATGGTGAGTTGAGAGAAATAGAAATGAGAGAGTCTTATTGGAGAAAACCCCATGGGAACCGTGAGGCAATGGAGAGTTCGAGAGAAAAGTGAAAAGAAAAAAGGTTATTGGCGAAAATCTTTCAAAATGTCGTCAATTGAATGAGATGTATGAGTCAAATGGGTTTGAAGAAGCAACTCAGTGGAAAAGGCATGAACTCAACAATAGAAGGTTGAAGTTTGGGTAGAAAGATCAGACAACTTAATCCAAAATGCATGTCATACTCATTGGAGTTGGTTGCCACATTCAGATAATTTTTCTTTTTCTTTCTTTTCTTCTTTAATAAGGGACATTGCCTTTTTCTTTCGTTTGCATATTTTTGTCTTTCTATGTCATTTGTCGAAATAAAAATCACCATCATTTCTTTAAATTTTAAGTCAAGTCTGTGTCAAAACAAGTGAGAAAGGATTTCAAAACTTGATACTAGTCTTCCCAATTGTATGAGGAAAAGCCAAAACCAGCACATGAGAGAAAAATGGACATAATTCAAAGCAAGTAAAAGGTAGTCTTCAACTGATAGGTTGCTGGATTCATGGGAGTATCACATGTCAAAAGGCGTATCTCAGAGGCATGGTAAAATAGAAACTCGGTGTTTGAGTCAAATTTATTTCCCCCCCCCCCAATCTGATCTGGGTCAATGATGCAACAAGATAGGAGCAAGTATCAGTGATTTAAAACAAAGATAAAAGGAACGAGTGCTGGAGCAGATGCCTGAGAAACCAAGTGGTGCAAATCACCACTAAGTTTTTAACTGAAAAAATTATCTTTGATAAAACAGGGGAAAATTTCTTTTTAGCAAGTTCAGCTACCGTAGGGAAGGCAAAATGGGATTTTACTTTCTGTTCAGGACCTCCTAGAAAATGGGATTTAACTTTATGTTCAAGATCCTCCTGAAAAATGGGACTTTACTTACTGTTTAGGACTCTCCTGAAAAATGAGACTTTACTTTTTGTTCAGGACCATCTTGAAAAATGGAATTTCACGTTATGTTTAGGACCATCCTAAAAAATAGGATTGTACTTTCTGTTTAGGACCCTTCTGAAAAATGGGACTTTACTTTCTATTCAAGACCCTCCTAAAAAATGGGATTTTACTTTCTATTCAGGACCCTCCTGAAAAATGAGAATTTACATTCTGTTTAGGACCCTCCTAAAAAATAGGATTTTACGTTTTGTTCAGAACCCTCCTGAAAAATGGGATTTTACTTTTTGTTCAGGACCCTCCTGAAAAATGGGACTTTAATTTCTATTCAAGACCCTCCTGAAAAATGGAATTTTACTTTCTGTCCAGGACCCTCCTAAAAAATGGGACTTTACTTTCTGTTCAGGACCCTCCTGAAAAATGGAACTTTACTTTATGTTCAGGACCCTCCTGAGAAATGGGATTTTACTTTCTGTTCAGGACCCTCTTGAAAAATGGGACTTTACTTTATGTTCAGGACCCTCCTGAAGTATGGGACTTTACTTTATGTTCAGGACCCTCCTGATGAATGGGACTTTACTTTCTGTTCAGAACCCTCCTGAAGAATGAGATTTTACTTTCTGTTCAGGACCCTCCTGAAAATGGGATTTTACTTTCTGTTCAAGACCCTCCCGAAAAATAGAAATTTACTTTCTATTTAGGACCCTCCGAGAAAATGGGACAGTACTTTCAAAAAATGATGAAATCCTTCTTTATTATAATCTTTGTTTGGGATAATTGTCGTTCTAGTTTTGATTCTGATTTCAGGAGCCCGCCTGAAGAACAGGGTGAGAAAATTGTAAGTAAGGAGCCCGCCTGAAGAACAGGGTGATGAAATAGGGAATTGAAGAAATTGCAAGTCAGGAACCCGCCTGAAGAACAGGGTGATGAAATTGAAAGACAAAAATGGCAAGTCAGAATCCCGCCTGAAGAGCAGGGAGAATAAATGAAAGTCGTGCAACAAAGCGAAGCAATTGAAAACCAAGCAACAAGTCGAAAGAAATTGCAAGTCAGAAGCCCGCCTGAAGAATAGGGTGATAAAACTGGAGCCAAGAGTCAAGTAAAGCTGCATATATAGGATTTTCTAATTTCATTTATATGTTAACTTGTAATTTTCATTTTGATTTAATTACAGAGAAGTGGACCGAAACCTCAATGGAACCCCACTCGACTCTCCAACTCAGTATAGTCCATCTCCTTTCAATCCTTTGAGATACCTGTCACTTGACTCCCTCATAAATTGGGTAGGAGGGTGTCCTAAATCAAGACTCGGTTGCCCTTCTTTCTTCTATTGCTTTCTTCGAATAATGATCGGGATAAAATTCTATCTTGTTGTCTACTTCTTTGTATGAAAACACTTGGAGTTTACATTCAAAGGGGGCATGCCGTAGACACATAATTTTGTCCCGTCAAAAATATTTCTTATTCCGATATCATCCAATTTAACCCCATTTTTATAATTTTTCCCAAGAAAATAAATAACCACCTCATCTTTTACTTATTTATGTATTTATTTTTGTTTTTGTTTTGTTTTATCCAAATAACGAGTCATAACAAACTTTGTCTCATTCTAATATTCCAACAACCCACCCAAGAAAAAATGGACACCTAACCTCTACCCCTCCAATTAAAAAACAACACCTCACCTCTCACCTAACCACCCCATATCCCTACCCCACGTGACCCCTCCCTTTTTCTTGGCCAAAAAGAAATACACAATATACATATACACTGACGGGGACCCAAATTGGGGGATAATTTCCATAGATAGGGAGATACACACAGTAATATCCCAGGAAGAATGAATACAGAGCTGATGGGATCCCCTTTTTCTTCATCATAATCATATAATTTCCACACACTAAGAGCACACAAGAGAGAGATCTCCATTTTTTTT
>NC_061113.1:253584453-253598209 GCF_002878395.1 Capsicum annuum
ATTTATCTAGAATATAAAAGGTAAAGACGAAAACATGTTTGGATCAAGTATCATTGTAGTAAAATTTCTATTTCTTAAAATCTAAAAAATTTCAAATCACAACAATTTGTAAAAACTACGAAATCAAAAAATCCTACCCAAAATAGATAAATACCAAATCTTATTATTATAAAAATATAAAAACACTATTACAATTAAAAAAAAAATAATACAAGAAATAATTAAATATGATTTACAAGAAAATTACATAATTAGAGGAATTAAGCACACGTTTTGGCCACTTTTTTTTTTTTATTAAATGTCTCCTCTTTTATTTTTTTTTTAAAATTAATTAAAAAGTTTGCGTTCCTAATAAATTACTAATTATATAGTTGTAAAGTTTGAAAATGATAGAACTTCTCAAATGATCTCCTATTTTTAAAAAAATTGAAATTGTAAACTATCAGATAGATGATGATATTTTAGAATTTATCTTTTTCTAACAAACATATATTCAAATTTGAATTTGACTGAAATTTTAGCTAGCATGAAAATTCATCTTGCTAAGTTCCTATATATATCTCCTTCAGTGACACATATATTGACATATGCTTTCTTTTTCTTCTTTTGTTGTTAATTATAATATTTTTAGATTTTGCTTATCTCAATTAAATTTCTATGATCGTTTTATTCATAAAGATATTGAAGAAACATTTTTATGCACATTACTAATATTTATTGCCTCCTCTTTTTTGGGGTTTCTTATTGAGATTTTGGATGATTTGATTGTTGTAACTATTATTTTGAATGATTTGATGATTGCAGGAGGCAGGAGCTATTCAAAACTATGAGAGGTATTACACTATGTATGTATAATATTCTTTTGTTCTTTCTTAAAATTGTAAAAAGAGTAATTGAAAGCTATGTTTATAATATGATCAGTATGATTACAATGACTACTAATTTAAAGTTGTATGAGCCATCAATTATCATCTTTATTTTTATGCTAATGTAAAATTCATCTGTATATATTTATTTTATATAATCCTTTTTCTACTTCTCTACTAAAAAATAAAAGAATTGCAAGGATTTTTGTTGAATTTAGATGCATGTAAGTGTATATGTATATTTTGGTTGTATGAAAAGGAGAAGCTATTAGAGAATCGACAAGTTATACCAATAAAAGAGTTTCTAAAGTTGTATTGAAAATATTAACTTTATGTATTAACTAATCCACAAAAAAAAAATATTCTCATTTACTTGCCGATAACAAGCGTAAAAAAGGAGATTTATAATAAGTATGTCCAACATAAAATTCATCTTTTTTGATGAATCAATCTACAATATACGATCTTCTTTTCTTTTTCACCTTAAAGTTTAAAGTTTTTTGTCCGATATTATATCATTCTATACAAAATTACGATTATGCTAACTAATTTAAAACCAATTCTATAAATTTCATGCAATAGTTAATCTTTTCATATATATGTAATTTTGAATATCTTTTTTATTTTCTTTAGGATTTCTTTTACATATAAATAAATATATTTAGCAAGATTTATTTTTAATTGTTTATAATTATTTAAAATATGTCAATATAATACAATTGAACTTTTTCAAATTTCGATTTATTATTTCAAATGAATAAGTTAGCATTGTTTAATGATGCTACCATAAAAAATTCCGCATGTCAAATGTCTATTAAATATCAAAGCATAGAATTACTAATATAATCTAATATGTTTAAATTATGAATAACATGATAAAGAAAAATATGAATTATAATTTTGTTTAGAATTACATGATTGTCTTTTCGAATCGATTGATTAGATGTGGAGGGATTGAAGTGGATAGGGGTGGGGGGAGGGTAAAAAAAAGTTTTTATTTTATTTTTTCAAAATTGTGTAGGGTGGGGGGGGGATGGGTAGAGGTAAGTTTTTTATTTATATTTTTATTTTCGTATTTCATTGAAAAATAATATTACAGTTGATTTTTTTAAAGGTAATATGATTTAACATGCCCAAACAAAATATTAAAATATAAAATGATTGAAAATAATATATTAATATTATCCGGGCATCGGGTGGGCACTTATTCTAGTATATATATAAAAGCAAAACTAAAAGTAAGACAAGGCCACGTGGTGAGTTATTGAGAAGCCACGTGGCAAATTTTAGGACAAAGATTAATATTATTGTAATAACATTTTTAAATTAAAATATATTAATTATTTGAATTTGAAAATGTATTATTCTTTTAAAAATAAAAAAAATCATTAGCTTAAAAGTAGAAAAGTTTGATTAAAGAATCCTAAATAAACTCTTACAATTTCAAAATAAAATAAAATTATATACTATAAAATATATTTGAATACATTTAATTTAATAAATAATAATAATAGTAATAATAATAATAATAATAATAATAAATAATAGAACGTAGTAAATTTGCTAAAAAAAAGTGTGTAGAAATAATATTAGTGTTGTGGTGATAATAATAATAATAATAATAATAATAACATAAATTCAATTATTAAAATAATTAAAATATTTAATGATAAATTTAATAAAATTGATATACTATAAATTTTAGGACAAAGATTAATATTATTATAATAAATTTTAAAATTAAAATATATTAATTATTTGAATTTGAAAATGTATTATTCTTATAAAAATTCATTAGCTTAAAAGTAGAAAAGTTTGATTAAAGAATCCTAAATAAACTCTTACTATTTCAAAAAAAAAAATCATTTTATATATTATAAAATATATTTCAATAATAATAGTTATAATAAATAATAGAACGTAGTAAATTTGTTAACAAAAAAAAGTGTGTAGCAATAATATTAGTGTTGTGGTGATAATAATAATAATATCAGAAATTCAAATAGTAAAATAATTAAAATATTTAATTTTAAATTTAATAAAATTGATATACTATTAATATAAATTAAATGATAAAAGATTAAAAAAATATTTAGTTAGATTTTTTTTTATAGCTTTAAATTGAAACTATAAAAGGATAAAGGATATTTTTAGAGATATAAAATATTTAAATTATCTTTAGATAAAGATAAAGTTTGTAGAATTGGTGTTAAATTTTTAAATTTTGAATTTCAAATGAAAGTTACATATTCTTTTAAATATCGAAAACAAACTCTATACTAGATAAAGTTGAATTTGAACCAACTAAAAGATAAATTTGAATTTAAAGACAAAAAATATTTAAATTTAAATATATTATAATTTTGAATCATTATCTTAAAATTAGAAATTCATAGTTAAGGAGTCCTAATAGATATTTACTATTTCAAACTTATCTCTTTTAAAATTTAATTGTTAGATAATATATTTAGTAATAATAATTAGTAGTAGTGGTAGATATTCATACGTTTTATAGATTTAATAATTAATAATAATTAGTAGTGGGCATAAGTATCTCTCTCTATATATAAAAGCAAAACTAAAAGCTAGACAAGAAGCCACGTTGCGAGTTAGTGAGAACCCACGTGGCAAATTTTAGGACAAAGATTAATATTACTGTAATAAAAATTTTAAATTAAAATATATTAGTTATTTGTATTTGAAAATGTGTTATTCTTTTAAAAATAAAAAATGTCATTAGCTTAAAAATAGAAAAGTTTGATTAAAAAATCCTAAATAAACTTTTACTATTTCAAAAAAAAAAAATCCTTTTATATACTATAAAATATATTTGAAATGCCTACAAATATCATTTTTGTTTAATTTAGGACAAGAATATCATCCAACTCTTTTCATTTTCCTTAAAATATACTTAACACCTCAAAAATTTTCTCTCTCCTACTTGAAATGTCATGTCATTAATTTTTTTCTTTTAATAAATAGATCTATTTAACTTATCAAACTTATTTAATTAAAGTTTTATCCTAATTCTTTATTTTTAAATATTATATATTAATCATTGAAGATTAATTTAATTACACAAAAGCTTGATTTATTTTATTTGATATGTACTTTTCAAAGTTTCTTTTATTTACTTATTTATTTCACCACTTAATAATATTTAAAACTCAAGTACTTATAAAATTTGGTACTCATTTAATTCCTTTTTGTTATTTATTTTCTATATTAAATATTCCTAAAATGTAAAAGAAATAAAAACGAAAGATTTCATATATTTTAGACATTAAATTTGTTATTTATAAGAAAATAAAAGAATAAAATTCATTTTTTTGGATTATACAAAAGAATTTTTGAATTAATATAATCTAAAGATATTATATTACCTTCAAATATCGAGTAATAGAGAGTAAAAGAATATAATTTGTTATTTTAAAACATGTACGGTATTTTTTCTTGCCAAACAAAATTCAATAAAAAAAAATTAATATGTATTATTACCTGAAAAATTTAATTTGGACATAGATTAATTGCAAATTTTTATGCAAGATAATTTTTGATAAATATAAAGTGAAAAGCTGATTTTTTTCTTGTAAATTTTTTACAAGTTATTGTCCATAAATAAATCAATTAAATCCGTAAGATAAGACATAAAAATTTAGAAAAAAAATATATTAATTTTAATTTAGTTTCTTTAATTTTTTTTGTGATCATTATAGTTATATTTTATTTTATTATACAATTAAACGCTAATTTATATCCATACTTCATTCTAAATACATCAAAAGCAAAGAATAATTGATTGAGTAATACTTTAAAAATCCTTTTGTAATAGTACCGAAGAAGGTATCGTTTTGTTAACATTTCTTTAAAAAATTTATTTGTTTCAAGACAATATAATTTTTCTTTCCTTCAAAAAAGGGGATATTATTCTTTTATTCTCATATAAATAACAAACTTAAGGTATAAAATATGAAATCCATCATTTTATTTCTTTTACGTTTTAAGAATTTTTAGTATATAAAATAAACGACAAAAAAAATTATTGTACCAATTCATATGAGTACTTGTAATTTAAAACTATTATTACATGGTGAAATAAATAATTAAGTAAAATTTTTTTTGAAGAGTACATATCAAATAAAATAACCTAAGCTTTTGGTGTAATTAAATTAATCTTTAATGATTAATATATCATGTGTATTTAAAATAAAAATTAGGATAAACCTTTAGTTAAATAAGTTTGATAAGTTATACATTTATTAAAAAAAATAAAATTTAATGACATGATATTCCAAGTAGGAGAGGGAAAGATTTTGAGGTGTGAGTATATTTTAAGGAAAACAACAAAAGTTGAATGATCTTCCTGTCCTAAATAAAACAAAAGTGATATTTGTAGGTAATTTTCCAAACATGGGTGACTATTCAGGGAATTTACTCTATAATAAAGTAAAAATATGAAACTTAAATCTTTTTGCAATTACATGATTATTTTTTCGTATTATTTAGTTAGGGTTGGGTGGGTGGGGGTTAGAATTTTTATCTTATTTTTTATTTTAAAAAATTGAGATTGGAAGGGGGGGGGGGGGGGTAGAATATTTTTCAATGTTTATTAAAAACTAATATGATAGTTGAACTTTTCTTTTTAAGGTAATGTGAGTAATATGTTTTAACATGGTTGAACGAGATATTCCAATATGAAGCGATTAAAAATAATATTTTAATATTATCAGCGCATCGCGCGGGTACGTATACTAGTTTTGAAATAAACTCAGAAGACCACCCAACTGATGCTATAATTTTTGGACCACAATAAAAATAAATAAATCGAGCTAGCTATTTATAATGCCCAAACTTGTAATGTTCAATTCACTGGTCCTTACATTTTCTTTTGTAAAAATTACATATATAACGACATGTTTACTAATAATTACTAAAATTTCTAACTTTTTTCAAAATCTCCTAAAATCCCAATATTTGACCTCTGATGATACATGTTAATCACATTAGATACATAATACAGATGCAAGTAATAATTAACTAAATCAACACGTTTTAAGTGATGTAACAAACTAGTTTGCATTAAATCAACATTTAATCTAACTAATTAAAGTAAAAAAAAAATCCACAATTTATGCTAATCAGAATATTACTCCACTACATTAAAACTAATAAACGCTTTTGTATTATTTTTTTGAAATTGAAAAATCTTCATTCTTCTTGTTCAGAGAAAATATACCAATTTTTTTTATTTGATTTGTCAATTTGAAATTGAGCATTCCTTCAATTACTATGCCAAAAGATCGGACAAGAATTTTTTTTTTTTTTTATGGAAAAGTTGGTGCTGTAATGTGTTTAGAAAGTCCATCAAATAAAGTTGCATAAATTATTAGTTATAAATATAATTCTACTTCTCCTATGCCTTTGTTGGATAGCAAGGGAAACAAGATCATTACTGATTGCAAACATAATGATGTTAAGGTTGGACAAATCTACAAGAACAAGTGTACTCTCATTTCGGTTATGGCGCTATTTGCAATTGAGCATTCCTTCAATTACTATGCCAAAAAATCGGACAAGAAAAGGTATGTTATATTTTTTATGTAGCTGGTGTTGTTAATTTTGTGTACATTAATTTAATTTTGCATTCAATGTTTGGTTATTTTACAATTTTTTTTGTGTGTTTTTGTTATTAATTCCGAGATACATTTTGTTCTAAAAATGATACATTTTGCTCATCTTGTATCTCAGTTTATGAATTTTTAATTATATTTCTTGTTGTGTTTTAGTTTCACATATATAATAGAAATGTCCTAGATACATGTTGTAAAAGTTTCACACCGAGATACATTTTGTTATGAAAATGATACATTTTGCTCTATCTTGTATCTCCGTTTATGACGTTATGTTTAATTATGTTTCTTGTTGTGTTTTAGTCATGATGTTATGTTAATTTGATTGAGATACATCTTTATGATAAAAGATACATTTTGATCATCTTGTATCTAGGTGAATATATTGATGTCTAATTATGTATCTCGGTGAATATATTGATGTCTTATTATACAGTTTGAAAGTAACTGAAGGTTAAAAAGTTGAATTTTTATTTTCATTGATTCAGTTATGTCTTACGATGTCGTTCAGAGGATTATGTTTGGACATTTAAAGCATCATCTCGGTAAGTTGTGTTACCACCTAAATACAAACGTTAACCTGGAAGGCCAAAGAAAAACAGGCACAAAAAATCAAGTGAAACAATGACATCAAGCAGTAATTGTTGTGGGAAATGTGGTTATGAAGGTCATAATAGGCGCACTTGCAACTTCTTTCCAAAGAAGGAGTGACAAATGTATTTGACTAATGAATAATGTTGAATAGTTCCTTGGAATGTTGCTGGATTTTTTTTATCTATTTTGTTTGACATTTTAGTTGATAAGATTCTTATTTTTTTTTTTAATGAAATTTAGAAAAAAGACATTTACCGAAATAAATAGCATTCTTTGTTAATTTGTTATTTAGTTATTTACGTTTTGATGATGTATTTTTCTGTGACACATTAAGTAGAAATTTAGATATATTGAACTGACAATGTTATTATTATACATTCTATTAGTAGTTCTGCCATAATGAACGATAGAAAATATAGACATTCTTATAGTATGTATCTCCATTAAATTTATAGATTCAATTTTAACAAATATGTAGCGTTTGTAAAATATAATTTGTCAATATCATTAAGATTTAGTAATATAAGTTCTGTTAGAATTTGTTATGCAGGATATAGTCAAACATCTTTTTCCATTAATAAAAAGGGTTGTAGATACATAAAAATATAATAATTTGTTGGTTACTATGATTATATAGTAAAACAATTTCCTTATAATAGATACATACAATTTGAGAAGATGTATCTCATATAAAGTTATAGATACAAGATCTAATAATCTGTTTCACATGTAAAATGTAATAGGTTAATATTTTTAAGACTTAGTTCTATTAAGTTATGATATAATTTGGTATGCATGTAAGAGACAACATGAATTATCTATAACAAAAAACTGTTATAGATACATAATACGACAATGTTGTGATGGTTAATACCTATATTGTGATTTTTTTTTTTTTTAATTTTAGATGCATAAAATTATAAAATACAGTGAAACATGTATCCAATACAATGTTTGTATATTGCGTGGAAAAAATATCATAACGATAACATAAATATATCTTTAGGTTATTTAGCATTGCGTTAGAATGTTAATGCAAATAGAAGTAATTATTCATTAAAAAAAAAAAAACTTAATGTATGCTTGTCTAAACACTACTAACATCATCAAAGTTTATATCATCAACAACGTTTTTAATAGTCTACTAGCTAAAAATTAACAACTATTGAATACGCGTGGACTGAATCCCTTGATGGTGTTAATCAATGTCATCTCCATATCAACAACCTCACCAGTCTTTGCAGATACATCTTGTGTGGCAAGCTTGTTGCCAATGTCAGCATCATAGTAATTCACTTATGCCTTATCGATGTACACTTTGAAAAAGCAACCTGTGGTAGTGTATCTCTTGCTTGGAAAATTCTTGTTCTTGTACTTCTTCTACTGATGACATTCAGATGCTGTTCAAATTGCAAACAAATGAAATATATGTTACATCAGCCTACAGTAATCATTAAAATTGAAAGAGGTACAAATTAAATATTTTATGTATCTAATGTGATTAATGTAGGCAACAGACAATTACTTCAGATAATGAACAAGATACATATTAATACAGAAAGATATATGTTTTGTTATTATGTATCTAATAAAAAAATGGGGACTAGTCTAGCTATTGTCTGATCATGTGCAGAATTTAGGATGGACGGGACCTCCCCATCTAAGGATTTAAGATTAAATTAACTTTTATAAACAGATAATGTAAAAATGTTTTTACATTATCAATATATTTAACTTGTTATAACATAGTTGTAACGTAATTCAATCTCTAAAAACAAGAAAAAAATGAAAAGATTATTTGAGATGCAACAAGTTTACTCTAAGACAGTGCAATATATATAAAAGCACCAAGAACATAATACATTAGATACAAAATTATACAAATGTATCTTTAATCTCTACAACATGTATCTCAGCGTGAAAAAATGTATCCTGTGTAATTCTACTTTCAATACCATTTAAACAACACAAGAAACATATCAAAACATTTACAATAACTCACAAATACAAGTTAATATAACATGTATCTTAGAAATAAAAACATGTATCTGTTGTATTTAGACTTTAAGTAAAATTGAACAAAACTAGATACAAATCAAATCATTAATAATCACTCACATATACAAGTCCACTTAACATGTATCTATGTGCTTATGGACTTTTATTCTGTTATATTAATTTCAATAAAAAATAAAATACACAAGATACAAATAACTTAGCAACAAAATAACAGATAAACAATGAAATTCTAAACCTATCATGCAACCCAAAATATGTATCTCGGCCCAACATTCAATAGATCCGAACATGCAATTACCTTTGAAAGTTCATCTTTGGAAAGTGCTTCGACAATTCTTCTTCTCTTGACGGGAGCTTTACTTTCAGGACTGTTGGATTCCCTTTTCTTAGAACCACTTTTTTTTTCTTGTCCTTCAAAATGCTTTTGCCACAACTTCTTCATAATTTGGGGATCGTTTCTATGCTTTAATCTATTTTCATCAAAGTCAACAAATTCATAATCAAAACTTCCGGAAATGAAGTTAACAACTTTATGAGATTCTTTGATACTTTCTAATTGAGAAACCCCTAAGACTAAAGGAAGGTCCCAAATCTCTATTCATAATGGCAATTCAAACAATGAAGCCTAAAAAACAGTTAATCGAAGAAATTGCTCAACCAAATCACCCAAATTTTACTTTGTAAACTTAGGCGAAAAATATTTTTTTTGAAAAAAAAAACGTAAAAACAATTAGAAGAAATTGAAGCGGATTTTAGGGAGAAAAATTACCTTGCTTCAGGTTTCGAATTGAATGAAGAAATTGGATAGAAACCGCTCCACAAATTATGGCGTACAAAGAGGGAGAAGAGGATTATTTTTGGTAAAGAATCTTTTTTGTAGTTGGATGTTTAAACTTGTATCTTAACTTTACCAAAAATTATGAAATATTGGGATTTAAATAATTTTGTAGAAGTGGGAAAATTTTTAGAAGTTTAGAAGCTTATGTTGTGTATTTAGGTAATTTTTTATTTTCTTTTTGTCGCGACTTAAACGTTTGTAGAAAGGAATGTCGGCTCTTCGACTCCAATTTATGCGATAATATTTGATTGAACATAAAATTTTTAAAAATTAAATTAAAATTTATAATAATAATAATAATAATAATAATAATAATAATAATAATAATAATAATAACAACAACAACAACAACAACAACAACAACAACAACAACAACAACAACAACATACTTAGTATAACTCATAAATGAATTTCAAAATTTATAATCAAAATAAATTCTACTATATATGTCTTTATTATAATATCAGATAAATAAAAACGAAGAGAATAGTACTTCTATAATTTTCAAGGGTAACTTTCAGAAAATAGCCACAATTACGACCTAGCCATATTGAAATTTAAGCTTAATAGGATAATTAGATGCTTATATTTGCTAAGCCCTATAGTTATCCCATTTTCAAACATTAAAAATGAGCATAAATGATTATAGTAAACCATTTCCTCCTTAAGTTGTTACAATTTTAAAACAACAACAACAACAACAACAAACCCAGTGTATTCCCACCTGGTGGGGTCTGGGGGGGGGGTAGGATGTACGCAGTCTATACCTCTACCTCTGAAGAAGTAGAAAGACTGTTTCCGATAGACCCCCGGCTGTTGTTACAATTTTAAAATATTAATTAATTATAGAGACATTATAAGTTTTTTTTTTTGGACGAATACAAATGTATCAACAAATCATTTTTGTATTGCACAAAAAGAGAAAGTGAAAGAGAGAGAGGGAGGGTGTGTGTGGAAGCGAGAGGGAAAAAGAGTCAGCTAGATAGACGAAGAAGGGGACGGGAGATAGGTGAGAGAAGGAGAGTGACTATGAATTATAATTAATTAAAATTTAAACTAAGTAGAATAATTAGGTGCTTATATTAAGCAAACCCTATTTTTGGGCCAAAAAGAAACTATTTTTGCTATAAAATGTAATTTCATAAAAGTATTACTATTTATTATAAGGGTAAATTTCAGAAATAACAACTCTTTAGCCTTAATTATAACTTTTATAGCAACTGTTTCATAATTAAGAAAAGTAGCAAATTGTATTTTATATTTAAGTAAAATGTTTCTATATAAATACACATACAAATATATATATATATATTACTCATAAATACATATGCACAACTGAAAAATACATATTCTTCCATTACTATGAAGTGGGTAAAATATTGCTACTTTTGCTATAAGTTGTAATTTTTAAAAAGTATAGCTATTTATTATAATTATAATTTTAAGGATGCTAGTTTCTGTAATTTTTCCTTATTATAATTATGATATTAAGTTTGTCGCTTCCTGTAATTTTTTCTTTTGAAGAAAATTACTATGTGTACTTTTTCCCTCATAGTTACAAGGAAGGCCCAAATCTTAGTGTGAGACCAATGAATCTATTCATTGGGCTGGAATAGTTAGCTAGAAAGCCGGTGGTCCAATTCAAGCCCTTTCTTAAATTGACAAAAATTCAAAAATAACTATCATTTAGATAACAGATGAAGCATCATATCTAATATTTGTGTAATCACAAAATATAGCTTCAGTTTAATAAAATAGGTCATTCACATTTCACACAAATGACTTCAAAATAAGATTGATCTTTAATTTTTGTTCCTATTTTGAAATTTGAAGTGGTGTACTATAATTAAAGGTTATTTATATCCTTTAAAACTTAAAACTAAAAAGGGAAAACTATATAGAGTAGCATACCTAAGTCTTAAATTACAAAAAAACAGCAACAGTTTAATGAAATTACCTTGTGTAGCAAACCTAACATACATTATTTTAAGTGGGGGACCATAATTATGACATCTCAAAAGTAGGTTCCATTATTCACGCTTAAAATCTTTCTCTTTCCTTTAATTGCTTTCTACTTTACCATTTTTCACGCTTTTTCTGAGATGTTCTCTTTCAAAATTTTTTCCTTCTTAACGTCTTTTGCACGATCTGATAAGGATATTGTTCCACAATTTCAGGTAACTAATTAATTCAGTTATTGCATGTTATCAATTTTTCAATTTTTTTTTTTGAATTTTGTATTGTGAACAATTTCTCCACTTCATCTTTAAGGTTATGATTTTTGTAGTTGTTAACAGAGAATCAAGGTGATCGAATTTGCTGAATTTTGTTTTGTTTATTTTTCAGAAAATTTGATGTTTTATGAGTTGATGTAGTTGAAAAAATTAAATTTTAGATGAGAATTGAAACTGAATTTTATTTTGTTGCGATTAATGGAGGATAATCGGAGTTGAATGGATATTGTAGATGATTTTGGGTTGATTTGTTGTTGTTGTTGGTTGGATTTTTTCAAGACAATATAGTTAAAGTTGTTTCAAATCCTTTACAGTTGAGAAAAACTGTGAGTACGAAGGAGATTAGGTCCAAGTTTCGTAACGACCCGGTGAAGATGACTGTTATTTTGAAAAAAAAAAAAATGGTTGAAGAAAAATCCTTCTCCAAAACAACAAAAAATAAAAAAATATGAGAAGAAAAGGCAAACCAAAGAAATTGCAGAGTGTAACGACCCTCCCGGTCGTTTGTGAAATTTTCTCCTCTTCCTTACTTTAGCGCACTCCGTAGTTTGTATACATGATTTATGACATAAAGTTGTGAGTAGTATCGATATTCTTGAGTATTTGAAAGTAATTTAAGTCAATAATGGGGTTATTGAGTTTGAAAAAGTTAAACCCAATAATAGTCAACCTTTATCGAGACGACCTCGGATTAGTGATGTAGTATTTTCAATGGGACCGAAATGTACTTTCTAGTCAATTTACATTTTTAATTTATTTTTACGAGGTTTCAAATAAACTTTGAGGATATATTAAAGAGAAAAAACATCTTTTCCCTCCTGAACTTGTCCTCCAAACTCACTTTAGCACTTAAAACTTAACTTCTATTTATTTACCCTCTTAACATCTTTAAAGTGAATTATTTTTACCCCTAATGCTGATGTGGCATTTAAAAAAAAAAGGTGTGTTTCAGATTTTTCTTCTTCTTTTCCCACTTATTTTACATACACACACACACACACACACACACACACACACACACACACCCCTCACCTCTCATTTCCACCCCCCACACCTACACCCCATACCCCCCACCATTTTATTCTCCAATACATCAACAAACAACAACGCTCATTTTCTACAACAATTAATTCTTCCATTAACAACCTCAAACACATCCTCCAACAACACTTTCCTCTATTTTTTTTCATTTTTCTCCATTAATACATTCTCCAACGAAGAAATTGAAGACATTAAATTACTTCATTAATTCAGTTCGAAGAATAACAAAATTGAAAGAAATTTTCGTAACTTTTATTTTTAAAGTTCATTGTTCCTTCTCTATTCTTTATTTACGTTTACATCTTCAAGGGTGAATTTGGTGGTTGAAAACTTGAGAAAGCTTGATTGAAGGTTGAGATGGTGTTTAATGGAGGAAAATTTTTAATTTGATATTTTTGTGATTGTTCTCTAATGGTGTTAACTAAGGAAAATGAAAAAAAATTGAAGGTGGAGATAGGGTTGGATGGAAGAAGAGAAAGAAATAGAGGGGGCGGGGGCGATGATGGGGCTGGGTGGTTTGAAGAAGAAGAAAAA
>NC_061113.1:253601209-253603407 GCF_002878395.1 Capsicum annuum
ATATATTTATTTATATAAATAAAATAGTATATATATTTGTTGTTTTTCTTTTCAAAAAAATATATAAAAATAATGTGGGAGGGACTATTTTTTTAATAAAAATTAGTAATTTCTTATGTGGCAATGATGTGGCTCCAACGTGGCATTGACGTGGCATTGATGTGTAAGCGAGTGTAACACACTCTCCATTGCGAGAGTGGTATTCAGTTTTGAGGGGTGAAAATAATTCACTTTAAAGATGTTAAGGGGGTAAATAAATGAAAGTTAAGTTTAAGTGCTAAAGTGAGTTTGAATGATAAGTTCAGAGGGAAAAAGATGTCTTTTGTCTATATTAAAAATTTTGAATATTTTAAATAATTAAGTTAATTAGTGATTTAATGGGTCAAATCGATAATTTATTTACTTATGTGGCTAGTACTAAAATAAATTTAAATTGAAAGGCTTTACCCTATATAGTAATAATATTAGAATCAAAAAGTGAAAAACGGTAGTGGCGGCTGATCAAGGGGTACGAAGTTAACTGAATTGCCGTTGGCCGGATTTTAGAAAAGAATAATTTCCATAAAGCTCCAGGTTGGTATGTTGGAACACTACTATTGGTGTTGTATTAATAAGAAGCTATGAAGTAAAATGATTTTTTTTTTTTATGTCAAAGGCAGTGGTACGAATCTTGTAGGATTGAGAAATTGTGGGTAACTTTTTATAATTTTGTTGTTTTTCTATTAACTTATTACTGGAATAATTTTTCTTAATAAGGACGAAAGGTAGTAATGAGTTAATAATTTGAGTAGTAATGAATAGCAATAATAATGCTAAGTTAATGGATAAATTTGGAGTGCTACAGTTTGTGGTTTTATGCTTTGGATTTTCGCACAGTCATCAACAATTATGATTTCAATGAATTTAGGTATCCGATCAGAATTGTACATTAGAAAAAAATATTCTTTTCGACATGCTAGTTTGTATTCTTATGGGGATTATACACTTGAACAGATTTGAAATATTTGGAAACTTTATGGAAGGGAAAGGTCCTTGCAAATTAGCTTGCATTTGGATTCTTCGGTTGAGGTAGGTTACGATTTAATTGAAGTTTAGACTCGTCTTATATATATATATATATAGATTAAATAAAAAAGGCACTCCCACCCCTTTCTTCTTCAGCCCCCCACCCATCCCGCCCCTCTTTACGTTTTCTCCTCTTTCAGCCCTCACCCCCACCTCCTACCCTGCAAACGCAGCTCTCCCCCCTCTCCTTCTATCTTTTTCAAACCACCCCTCCCCTCTCCTTTATTTTCTATCTTCTTCAAACTTAAAGCATATTATCAATAACCATTTTTGTTGTCCATTAAGCAAAAATAAAGTACCAATTATTTCTTCATCAAACTTCTCTGCAGGAATTAAGTATAGCATTCTCCAAAGCAACATCCAAATCAACAACCACAACATTAGTAACAATCTAGCCATGTATGGCCTTACCTAATCGAAGCCCGTTACTAACACTAGAACAACTACACTTGAGAACACTAGATAAAGTGAACTCATTAGGAATAACAATACCCTCTTTTTGTATCTTAATAAACAACAATAATGCACTTACGCTACATCCAAATTGAGAAAAACCTGAAATGAGTATCGTCCAGGTACGAAGATCTCTTTGGGGAATTTCATCAAACAACCTTTGGGCAGAAGCTAATTGATTACTTTTTGCATAAAGATTCAAAACCTCCAATTTCATCAAACAGCTTCTGGGCAGAACCTTCATTCCCCCCCCCCCCCCCCCCCCATTAACACCATTAGAGAACAACCATGAATACACCAATTTAAAGTTTTTCCTTTGTTAAAAATTATTTCAACCTTCACTTCAAAATACTACAAATTCAGTTTATTATTAGTATGCAAATCGAAAAAAAAAAAGATAAACTAAAATGAAGATTTTTTGCAAGAATTAGATGAAAATTGTTTAACCTTACTAAAATTTTGCTTTGTTTTTAGCTTTGTATTTGTTGGTAGAGTTTTTTCTGGAATATCTATTGAAGAAAGACTTTGAAGGTTGAAGAAAATGTGTAAGATGATGATGATGATGGTGGTGGTGGGTTGGGGTGGGGAGGGGGTTGATGGGAACGGGGCGGGTAAGAAGAAGAAGATGAAGTTGGTTCTTGATTTTTTTTAATTATATATATATATATATATATATATAT
>NC_061113.1:253603507-253645958 GCF_002878395.1 Capsicum annuum
TATATATATATATATATATATATATATAATAAAGTGGGTCCTTTTTTAAAAAAAATTTCACTCATTTTTTTTTGCCACGTCAGTCGTAGAGGGTGAAATTAATTTACTTGAAAGTTGTTAAGGGGGGTAAATAATTGTCCGATTAGTTTAGGGTCTAAAGTAAGTTTTGGCGACAAGTTCGGGGGGGGGGGGGGGGGTTGATATCTTTTCTCATACATATGCACTTTCATTGTATTTTCGTTATGGTTCAATATACATTTTAAGTTATAGGGTAGTATTTGTATTTTTATAAATACATATCAAATTTCATATGTATTTTGTTTTAGTGACGGTTTTTTATTTTTGATTTGTTCAATATAAATATGCATTGTTATATGTATTTTTTGATGTGCTGGTTGTGTTTTGTTGTTTTTCACAGTTTAATAAGGTGTGGTTTTACTTTGTATAAGTGTTGTGTGATGAAATTTTCATTGTAAGAAAACTTTCAAGATTTGCACCACATATGTGCTCCTACAGTGATAATGACATTGAGGAAAATTTACGGGCCATATTAAACATGGAGCAGTACAAACATTTTTGTGAAAATAACATTTTTGGGTATTTCATGAAGAAGAAACACTGTGTTATTCAAGCACAGTTGTGTAGCTGTGTTATGTCCCTCGAGATATTCTGGAACTACGGCATGAGAAAACAAGAAGTAAAAGCTCAAAAGTGATGACGAAGCACCGTTGAAGCCTGTTAGCGAAAGCAAGATAACTAGTACCACGGAAGTTTTAGATGTTTGATTATTCATGATTTTATTATATTGTGCAGTTGTCAAGATTAATCTAAATGTTGATATTCATTGTAGAAACTTTTTTTTTATGTTTTGAAATGAATCAACCTCACTGATTTTGAAGTGAATGAAAGTAATTCTTTTTAGTCTTCTATGTTGAATATATTTTCAATAATTTTGTAGTATGTGTTTTATTTCAGTATTCAGTTTTATTTGTTACATTGAGATTTAGCTTCAAAAACACATATGCTCTTTTTAGATTTTTCCGTATATACACATACAATATTCATATTTAACTTAAAAATACATATGCAGTTAAAATCATATGTATTTTAATATTTGTTTGTTTACTGTCAAATACATATGATACTTTATATTTATTTTTTTAGTATGTGTTCATATACTATGTTTTTTTTAGTATATAGATTGGCAAATACATTTAGCCAAAATTTATAAAAAATTATGTTATTAAACATGATTTATAATACAAATACATATTGATATCAATTTCTAAATTTTTTTGGCAAATACATATTGATGTCACTTTCTCAATTTTACTATTTGTTCTTTCTTATCTTATGTTTTGTAGTGAATCAAATTAAAGTTACTAATTGAGAAGCGATTGAAAGTTGAGAAGCGATTGAAAGTTATTCATTTTACTCATACATGTTGAATATGATTTCGATAAGTTTATAGTACATGTTTATTTTTCAGTAATCAGTAAGATTTGGTATACTGTTCAGATTACACTTCAAAATACATAGGCACTGTGCGTAGTTGATATTCCACTTGAATACGTTTGCTGCTCAAATCCACATTTAGGTGAGATGCCAAAAGTTTGTATAGTTCATTGAATGATGTCGTCATGCTCAATAATATTGCATCATTGACGTACTCTTCATAGTTTTTCATACGTCCACCTTCTAGAGTGCTCCACGAGAACTGATACGCTTTCCATTGATAACTTATTTCACCTAAAATACACAAATATACACATATGTAAGCTGTCAATAATTACAACATACACTTACACAAAAGAAATTCAAACAAATTTCTACAGTTATAAAAGTAAACAGTATATACTTACACAACCAACAACCACATCCAAAAATATAATTACGAAACATTGGTTAAACTTAAAATACAAACACAATAAATTTTTTTAGCCAAAATATAATTACATATTAGTTGTTCGACGTTAAATACCATCAAAGTCACATCCTCCATAATCGAACACAACCAAATTATCTACAAACGAATTTTTCACATATACAGATATATTATCAAATTTTAAGAATCAAAACTCTAAAAAATTGAATTTTATCATCTTTAAAAATTGATTTCGATCACTATTTTTATTCTACCGAATCAATTTTGTGTAGCATTAATTTTACTCAAAATTAATTTATCAAAACAAATTAACGACGATGTGAAAAATTTGAACGAAGCAACAGAAATGGATCAATAAAAAAATTTCGAACCAAATAAATGTAATGGTGCAAAAAGTTTAATAATAAATTTTATTTTTTCGATTCTATAACACCCGATGAAATTGATATAAGAAAATACATTATGAATGAATACCTTCAACAATGGTAAAGGATGAATTTGCACTCGATGTTTGAATTCGAACAATTATTCAAAAGAGGATACAGTCTATCGTTGAATTCGAAGAAACTGATCGTTCAATCTGAAGAAATTGAACAAAAGAAGATACAGTATAATTTGCTTGTACAATTAGAAGAAATTGAACAGAAAAGGACTTAATGGATTTTGTTTTTTATTTTGATTTTTGTTTTACCTGAACACTTTTTTTAAACTAAAATTTGAATTTGATTGTTGTTGCTAACAAATAACGAAAATCACGTGATTTATGAGTTTTTTTATGAAAAAGAAATCTACACATTAATTTAACGTAATTTTATCATAATTACCGCAACTGATTTCAGTTAATTAAGGACAGTAAAACTATTTGTATTTGTTTTCTTATAGCAACAGTTTATTAAAATATAAAATACAAGTTGTTATATTATGTAATTATGAAATTATTATTATGAATCTCATAATTAAGGTCTTAAGTATGCTATTTGTGAATTTTTCCCAAATAACCAAAGCCCAAAAAACAAATTAAGAAAAAAAAAATAAAAAGATCCACTCAGAATAAATTTATATTTTCCTATGTCTTGAAAGGCATAATTGACATAATTCCATAATGCATGACTTAATAACATATGTAGACATTGAAATTTTGTGGACTCTATAAAAAGAGTTCAATTTTGGTTAGAGTTCTTGAGGGGCTACTTTACCCTAACTCTAGTTTGGTGGCTACTCTACCTAAACCCTAAATTACGCCTATATAAAGGGGTCAAATATTCTTTTAAGGGGTATCTCCAAGATCCCAAACATGCCATAAATTAATGACATATTCATAAATCTCGAATATCTCAAAGGTCAAAGGGATCAAAACCCTCTCTTCTTGATTAATCAAATAAATAAAAAAGATTAACAAATCCTCCTTTCATGGAGATCAAATTCAAATATTCCTATGTTCGAGAAATACGCAACTAACGATTTTCGAATTACGGAGAAATTCAAATATTTCTATCCTCGAGAAATGTGCCACTAACGGCCCTCAAATTACAGAGAAATCCATATCAAATTCTACGCTCGAGATTGTGCTACTGATAACCCTCGAATTATGAAGAAAATTAAGAGAGAAGAATCAAGGCAGGAACAGATTTGTTCCCACATCGTTTATCAATAAAATTGTTGTTTGGTTAAATAAAGGGGTGTGACAGCTCTGGCGACTTTGATGGGGATTTTTCAGAATTCGAGCTTATTTTTTGGAGTTATATCGGCTTAGTTTGACATTACGGGTGTATAGACATTTGTTTGTGTTTATTTGATCATTGTTGAGTGCCTACGTGCTATGTGTTTACAGTATTTCTCCTTATATGTTATCGCTTTATATCTGACATCATTTGCATAACCCGAGTCAATTTTTTCTGCAACAAGTCCCGGAGTGCACGTCGTGCGCACGAACTCTAGTTGAGTCACCCTTATTTTAGGAGGGGGCCGTCAGATGTATGGAGTGGGTGGAAAGCAAAGCAGCCACTATCGACCATATGCTCCCCTGAACGGCCTTGCTAGTGGACCCTAGCGTAGGTCAGCCTTCAGGTCATGCTTATCTGCATCATATTGAGACCTAGCGGGACCCACTTCATCCTTCGTAGGAGACTCACCTATAAAGCATCCCTACGTGCTAATTGTTGCATCTCTGAGGACAATAGGGTCATTTGATGAACTGATTTGGCGAAAGCATGTGATAGAATTAAAGAAAGGTGAATAAAAAAGAGAGTTTCGTAGTTTATTTTTTAGAGTTCTTTACGGCTTTTGTTCTTCACAACCCAAAAATTCAAAAGGATTTTTTTACCGTTTGCACTCATCTTCTCAAAATACAAAAAACATCAAAAAGATTTTCCTTTTGTTTCTTTAGTAAGCATTCATAATTCAAAAATTTCAAAAAGATTTATCATTTATAGGAGTTTTTATAATAGAAATTAAAAAAAAAATGGTAGAAGCTTTGTTCATTTCATATAATGAAAATACCAAAAAGATTTTTCTTTTGTAGTTGTTGGTGTCATTTTTATGTGAAGTGTCAAATTGAAAACTCAAAAAGGATTTTATTGACGTTGTTCATCGTCTGTCTTTGATCGTGTCTGTCAAGTCAGGGTTCAGTCGGTTATTTAATCCTTAATTGTTCAATCTGGACAAACTACGCACCCCTGATTCTCCTCTCTCGGGAGTGAGATACGTAGGCAGTCTATTGTTGGTTCGGGGATCTTATTTAAAAAATCCAAAAAGATTTTCTTTAATAGTTTCAAGATTTATTTTCAAAATCAAAAACCGCAAAAAGATTTTCTTTAGTAATCATAGGTTTCATTTTGTTTAGGAATATGAAAAATTCAAAAAAGATTTTTATTCACTCTTCATTTAGAATAGGTGTTTCATATACGTCTTTAAAAGAAAACTACAAAAAAAAAATTCCTTTAATAGGTTCAAGTTTCATTTTTGTATGAAATTCAATATGGAAAACCCAAAAAGATTTTTCATTGGTAATCGTAGGTTTTATTTTGTATAGGGATGTTAAAACTGAAAAACGTAAAAAAAGATTTCTCGTCAATTCTTTTGACAATTTATTATTTTCTTTTCTTCTTAAAGTTTCAAGAAAAAGAAAAAGAGTTTAATTGACCATTTTGGTAAGACTTCACGAACTACGCACACCTGATTCTCCTCTCTCGGGAGTGATATACGTAGGCGCCCTTATTAGGTTTGGTGATCTTTCCAAAAGAAAAGCAGAAAAAGAGTTTTGAAAAAGTGTTGCACTCTAACGCATTTGTTATCTCTTGTTCAGTTAGTTTAAAGTGGTTGGTTTGTGGCATTTTGGCTGATCTTACATATTGCACTAAGTCACAGAGGAAGTTATGGCCAACAAAGATACCGAGTTTATTTTCATTAATCAGATAGGGAGTTCGGGAAATGAGAATTTAAGAGTTAATGAAGAGATTCAGAAATTAAGGCAACAAATGATAGAAATGCATCGAGCTTGGGCTAACGGATTTCCACCTCCTCCATTTTCCACTGATAATTTAGAATATATTTTTAGCTTGTCTCCTGTGTCGCGTGCATAATTTCCCATTTTTGTTGACATGCCACAACATTCATCAGAGACTACTCCGGGACAACACTATCCAAACACTTCAATATTCCTCTCCAAGCTCCTCAATACAAAACTACCATATACTCGGCTCCACCTGTTGTTCATATTTTTGCACCCCCACCCCCACTTGAAGCTTCTACTTTTGAGGTTCATCCACCAATAGTACTTCCCTACTCTGCGAGAGAGCCTGTATTGAATACTTATGCTGATCAACATTATGCTATTGAGCCCACATTTAAGTCGATTGGTCCTTATGGCTACACTCAACCGGCTAAATTTCTTCTTAACACTGAGAAGCCTGTTGTAATAGAAGAACAAGAGGAAACGACCAAGAAATTGAGAAGTTTGGAACTGGCTATGAAAAATCTTTAAGGACTTAGGGGGTACAAAAGTGTCTCATATAAAGATTTGTGCATGTTTCCAGGTGTTCATCTCTCTTTTGGTTTTAAAATGCTGATTGTAGCACATTTGAGACGTTATTGCAACCAACTAAGGGGTGCTGGAGGGAAGGAAGGAAGAATTACTCATGATATATTTCGGTGAGAGTCTTTTAGGTCTAGCCTCAGAGTGGTTTGTTGATCAGGATATTGATAGGTGGAATAGTTGAGATGATTTAGCTAATGAATTTGTACAATAATTTTAATATAATGTAGAATTGATCCCTGACGAAAAATCCCTAACTAGTATGAAGAAGAAGAATACTGAGAGTTTCAGGGAGTATGCGATATGATGGCGTGAACAAGCTGTTAGGGTGAAACAACTAATGAAAGAAAGTAAGATAGTGGAGGTGTTTATTCAAGCGCAAGATGAAACATATTAGCAACACTTGTTACCTGCATTAGGCAAGCCATTTATTGAGGTTCTCAAAATGGGGGAGATGATAGAAGATGGAATTAAGACCGGTCGCATTGTGAATTTTGCAACATTGAAAGCAACTACTCAAGTAATTTAAAAGGGATCAATAAGTGTTGGGGGGAAAAAGAATGAGGAAGATGTATCTGCCACTGTAGTTGGACAGCGGGCACAGTCAAGAAGACCACATCGTCGTTACCCACAAACTCAAACTCAAGTTTATGCCCAAGCTCCACAGAATCACTCCCAAAATCCATTATACCTCATTCTCCCACCTTCATATCCAGTATACAATGCACAACCATATGTTCAATTTCCTTCTTACCTACAATGACGTGCATCAACCCCGCAGAGTCATCCTCCAACTCCACAAACATACCAAATCCCCTCTAGGCCTGATTTTTGATCCAAGATAAACAATGAAATGAAGCAGAAGTCGAGGGATAGTTTCACTCTAATTGGATAGTCGTATGCCAATTTATTTCAGAGATTAGTACAGTGGGGCATGATCACTCCTTTCCTTGGGTATACTCTTGATCCGTATTTAAAAAGTTTTGATCCTAATGTACGATATGCATATCATTCTGATGTTCAAGGTCACAGTATTAAAGATTGCCGTTCTTTAAAGATAGAAATTGAAAAGATGATTCAAGATAAATCAATTATGGTGCAAAACATTGACAGTGAGAAAAGCTCTAGTCTTGCTGATATGCAAACTAGTGACTAAGATGTCAGGCTGAGCAATTGAGAAGTCACCCCTCTCCCTACTAGGAAGAGGTCTGATAGTTTTTTTTGTTTTATTTTCTGTTATCCGAATTATTTCAGGGTTGTAGTTCGGTATCTATCTTCTTTTGTCCCTTTGTCGTTATGTTCAAACCCTTCTATCTTTTCTTTTAATTAAAAGGAGTGTCCCTTTTTCCTTTGTGTTTTAAATTTGTGTTGTTTGTTTGTTTTCTTTATATAGCACATTTTATGTTGATTATAGTGATATGACATACTAGTGAAATTCTCAGCCAGATCTTGAAATTCAGTTTGAGCATGAACATTGAATCAGAGGGTTAAAGTTAGAAAAAGAGAGCATCTGAGAAAATAGGTAGAGGAAAAGCCTTCTTTGAAAATTAAGGCACTTATTTTGAGAATCACAAGAATAACTTGGTCATCAATTGAAAGACATGGCTCAATTAGGTCAAATAGTGGCTGCGTGAACAAAAAGAAAATCATCTCCATAAAATCATGAGTCATTTAATGTGAGGAATGTATAACAAAAGTGGAGTTGTATGCTAGAAAAGCACAGAAGAAGTAGTGACGCAAATGTCACAAATGATCTTCATCTCTCACTTTCATATTGCATGATATGTACTTGCATTTTTCAAGGATTGATATGACGAAGGTATTTCATTCTGCTATCCAAACATCGTGTTATCCTTTGTTTACTTCATTTGAGCTTTAGTCCTATTTTCTTTTATACCCCTCTTTTAGAATTAAGATAGAGTCAGCAAAGTTCAAAAGAAAAGTGTCGAGCAAAACAATAAAGTCAGAAATATTTCAACAACAAAAAAGAAGAAAAAGAAAATATGTCCAAAAGAAAGAAAAGAGAAGAGTGTCGAAAAAAATCGAGTCAGAAAGTTTCAAAGAGAAAAAGAGTCAATAAAAGAGAAAAACAAAAAAATCAAAATCAATCAAAAGAACAAGCTGCCGAAACTACGTGTGACCTAATTCTCCTCTCTCGGGAGTGAGATGCGTAGGCTATCCTACTTTGGGCTTGGTCCAACCAAATAAACAATTTAGAGTCACCCAGCAAAAAGAAACTGGGGCATGAGTTAATCCTCATTATTTGAGTTGATTCCAAAAGTTGTAAGTCCTAACCCACATCAATTGTCGTTTGGGACTCATGCCATCCTTTCTTTCTAACCCTATCCAAAAGTCAAGTTACAACCAAAAAAAGACCTTTAGATCAATCTTTGAGGATATTAAGGCTAAGCATGCAATGGATATGATAATGCATTTTGGGAACTACTTGTCTTCCTCAGCATTAAAAATCAGGAGAGAAATAAAAATGAGAGAGTCCTATTGGTGAAAACCCTCGCTGGCACCATAAGGCGATGGTAATTTGAGAGAAATAAAATGAGAGAGCCTTATTGGTGAAAACTCTCACGGGCACCATAAGGAGATGACGAGTTGAGAGAAATGAAAATAAGAGAGTCTTATTGGTGAATAACCCTCATAGACATCATAGGAAAATGGTGAGCTGAGAGACAGAAAACGAGAGAGGCTTGTTGGAGAAAACCCTTCAAGGTGCCACTAGTCGAATGAGCTCTTCGAATGCAATTGGTCCAAGCAAGTAACTCAGTTTCAGAGCCATTAACTCAAGAACAATTGGTAGAAAGTTTGAATGGAAAGATCAGGCAGCTTAATCCAAAATGCATGGCATAATCATTAGAGTTGACTGTCTTTTTTAGATAAATTCTTTCATTTCTTTGTTTCAAATGGGGACATTCATTGTCTTTTCTTTCTTTTCTTTATTTTCTTGAGTCAGTTATTCAAATAGAAAATCATTGTCATTTTTTCTCTTGTCGTTGAGTCAAGTCCATGTCAAAACGAGTAAGAAAAGATTTCAAAACTGGCTACCAGCTTCTTCAATTGCACAAAGCAAGACAAAAGACCAGCACATAAAAGAGACATGATTGTGAGCCAAAATAAGGCATGCAAAAATTGTCAACAGACAAGTCTGGGAACTCACAAAAATACCAAGGCTCAAAGAGTTTATCTGAAGCATGACAAAGTAGAGATACTGTGTTTATTTCAGAGCCACTCTTAATAATCTGAGTTTGGGTCAATGATGCAGCAAGTTAATGATATATGCTAATGGTTGGAAGCAAGGTTAAATGTGACGACGGCAAGAGCATTTGTCATGAAAGCTAAATCCACAAACCAGCCACCATGTTTTTAAACTAACAAGTTTTCTTTGTATGAAACAGGAACACATGTTACCTTCGAATCCAGGATTTCAAAGCCTAAACATCAAAGGCTGCAATGCCTCACTTCCACAAATGTAGGAGACAATATTGTTGCACAGGTTTGGTAATCAAAATCATGGTAAAAACTCATCATCCAATATCTCTAGGAGACACACTTCCTTGTCCGGATGATTCAGGTCCATTTATTAGGTGATGCACTTCCTAAATTGAACCTTCACTCCTTGAAGTCGCACTTTCTAGTTGAGTCCTTCCACTTAACCCCTAGGAGATGCACCTCCTTATCTGAGTAATCCAGGTTTCATTTATTAGGTGATTCACTTCTTAAATTGAAGCTTCACTCCTAGAAGTCGCACTTTCTAATTGAGTCCTTCCACTTAAACCTTAGGAGATGCACCTCCTTATCCGAGTAATCCAGGTTTCATTTATTAGGTGATGCACTTCCTAAATTGAGCCTTCACTCCTAGAAGTCGCATGTTCTAGTCGAATCATTCCACTTGATCCTTGTGGTTGAAGTTTATTTTCCATGAATTAAATTTTGTTGAAAACAACATACCTGACATAATTCCACAGTGCATAGCTTAATTCATACTTAAGGTTAGCTTCGAGGCAAAAGTTCAGTTTGGATATTTACCTTACAAATTAAGATAATACATAATTGTTCAACTCGCGACTTCCAAGAAAGAAAATCTGAATGCAAAAATGATCGAGTAGGATTATTTTTCAGAAAATCTGAGAAATATAATCCTATTTAGGCATTTTCAAATTTATAAAGAAACAACAAACACAATTAATTTGTGAACATAAACATTCACTTTTTGAAGATGTAGAATTGATCTTCCCTACAAGGGGTTAAAACAACGATTTAGTCATATGTTCATCTTTGATCAAGTGATTCGATCCTTTTTTTTTTTGTTTCCTATTTAGTTTTCGGTATCCGTAATGAAGCCCCAAATAATTCAGATCTGCACAATCCATTTTAGAGATACGTTTCCAACAGAATTTTCTTTCATTTCATCATCTTCGTCATCTACCCAGTAACTTGTAAGTTACAGCTTTCCGGCCAAATCCAGCATCTATGTACACAGTATAATTAGACTTGTTACGAAATCAATAACCCAATAATAAATAAAATCGAAGCTGTTAAACCGATAACATTTTTTTCAGCTCGAATTATTGTGTTCAACTCCAATTTGAACAGCCTAATCACGACAACTAACAACAGTACTTTTGAAGTATTTTTATATGCATGTTTACATCTAATATTTAAATATCTATAAAGGATGCTTTAAATGTTCCTCCCCAACCAACAACAAATTGGCCTTCTTCGTTTTCGCCAATTCAGTGCTTTATTTGTGGAGTCGATCAAAAGGATTTCCCCTAGCTGGTTGATATCAGTTACTGAATCACTAATGGCTGAAGGAAGTAAAAAAGTCTGAGAGTCTCTCAAAGCTCGCTTGAGAAATGGGGAAACTCTCTACGGCATTTTCCTCCTCAGTTTCTCTCCAACCTTGGCCGAGATCGCAGGACTAGCCGGTTACGACTTTGCTGTAGTGGATATGGAACACGGTTATGGCGGTATCTCCGATGCACTCCCTTGTCTTCGGGCCGAAAACTCTTTCTACTTGGGCTAAAAAAGCACTTGATCTTGGCCCGCAAGGCATCATGTTTCCAATGATTGATGGCCCGAATGCAGCCCGAAATGCTGTTTCTTATTGTCGTTACCCGCCAAATGGCGTGCGTGGATGCGCTCATTCGGTTATTCGGGCTTCGGGCTACGGGATCGATCAAGGATATATATTAGTAATTACGAGGATGACTTGTTGATCATGTGTCAAGTGGAATGTGTAGACGGGGTGAAGAATATTGAGGACATTGCGGCAGTTGAAAGAGTTGATTGTATTCAAATGGGTCCATTGGATTTGAGTAGTGTGAGTTTAGGGTACTTACGCGATCCGGGGAATGAGAAGGTGATGGAGGTGACGAATGCAGCTGAGAAGAGCACGTTGAAGATGAAACCAGTTGATGGTGGGGCGTATTTATCTGGAGTTGCAATGCCTCATGATAGTCGTGAGAATTTGGTATCAAGAGGGTACCATATGGTTTTAGGAGCAATTGATATTGCGATGTTTAGAAAAGCGGCCGTGGAGGATGTCAACAAGTTTAAGATGAGTTTCGTTAAAGGATCTGATGATGATGATGATAACGATCAAAAAGATGGTGAAGATCTTTTGAGCTACTTATGCAATACAGTAAGAAGAAGTTGGATGAATCGAGATAATTCTTCAAACTCAATAATTGCAAGAAGAAAATCCCAGAAATAAAAAGGATTGTTTTTCAGAAAATCTGAGAAATACAACTCTAGGTATTTTCGAATTCATAAAGCAACAAAAACACAATAAAATACATTCACTTGTTGAAGATCAGTACATCTGATTTTTGGCCAGTGGTAGCATTCACAAGCCCTCCATTTTTCATCACCCTGTAAGATAGATCTTTCGCGCCTGGTCTAGCATCTACATATACGGTCGAGTTCTCATCGATTTCCTCCTTCACAAGCATCTTCGATAACTCTGTTACAACTTTTTTCTCCAACCACCTCCTAATAGGCCTTGCACCGTACACCTGAATGTCATTCATAACAAAAGTTAGTACATTGTCTCGTTACCATGAATTATCGAGTTAAAATACAAGATGTTAGCACTTACCGGATCATAACTCTGAGCAAGTATGACATCTAATGCAGCCTCAGTAACGCCCAAGGCAATGCCCCTCTCAGCTAAACGGCCTGCCACATCTTTCAGTTGGTGACGGCAGACTTGCCTCAACTGCTCGTGTGACAACGGATCAAACACAACAATCTCATCAAGCCGATTCAACAACTCTGGCTTAAACTGCTTCCTCACCTGTGACAAAAAGAACATGTGTGAACACACGTTGTTCTAATTAACAATGTAAAAAGAACTGCACAAGCAAACACTCTTGAGAAATGTGCTGCAAATAGGATGTTGCAACATACCTCCTGCATGACCATTTCGCGAGCCTTCTCCATGGTACACTTGCCCATTAATCCTGACAAGAGATACTCCGCTCCCAAATTTGAGGTCATGATGATCACTGTGTTGGTGAAATCAACAGTACGACCTTGACCATCAGTTAATCTTCCATCGTCCAACACTTGAAGCAAGGCATTGAACACGGTGGGATGAGCCTTTTCCACTTCATCAAAAAGCACAACACTGTAAGGGCGCCTCCTTACAGCTTCGGTAAGTTGTCCTCCTTCCTCATGTCCAATATAACTGCAGAAACAGAACAAATTCAGAATTCATTACTCTGAGACATAAAAACTAGTAATTACGAAAGGGCGAGTCATTCTATTATCTTGTAATGTTAAAGGGTCCTTACCCTGGTGGAGCACCGATCAAACGGGCAACAGAATGCGATTCCATATATTCAGACATGTCAATTCTGACCATCAACTTGTCATCATCAAAGAGCTGCTCAGCAAGAGCTTTAGCAAGTTCAGTCTTTCCAACACCAGTTGGCCCCAAGAAAAGGAACGAACCAGTTGGTTGTTGTGGCCTTCCTAATCCAGCTCTAGACCTTAACACGGCCTCGGCAACTGCTCTGACTGCATGATCCTGTCCCACGACTCTTTGGTGCAATCTATTGGCGAGACCAATCAACTTGTCTTTCTCATTCTGACCAAGCCTTGAGACAGGAATACCAGTCCAGCGACTAACTACTTCTGCGATCTGATCAGGTCCAACAGTCTCTGTTAACATTGTAGTCTCGTATGTGCTACTCTCAAGCTTTGTTATTGCAGATTCCACTTCTTGGATTGCACCATATCTAAGATCTGCTGCTCTAGCAAGATCATATCTCCTTTCAGCTTCTTGTAAAGCATACATCAGTTCATCACGCTTTCGCTTAAGCCTGCGAAGCTCATCAATACGTTCCTTCTCTTTCTTATACCTCATCATCAGAGGCTGAAGTTTATCCCTCAAATCATCAATCTCTTTTCTCACCTGAACAGTAATTATGTTATTCATACACATTCCCTACACAGGTTTTAGAATAATAGGTAAAAGCATTTCTGAGATATAACACTTACTTCAACAAGTCGAGCTTTGCTAGCTTTATCTTTTTCCTTTTCAAGAGCATGATGCTCAACTTCTAGTTGAATCCTCTTCCTTTCAAGATTATCAATTTCTTCTGGTTGACTATCAAGTTGAACTCTCACATTTGCACAAGCCTCATCAACTAGATCAATAGCCTTATCTGGTAAATGTCGACCTGAAGCAAAATTCAAAGATTAGTTATCCTTCTATCTAATATATCTACTAATAATAGCGACTATTCAAGAAAAAGTTCATACCTGTAATGTACCGAGACGAAAGCTGGGCTGCAATCACAAGAGCCCTATCTTGAATTTTGACACCATGATGGCCTTCATACTTCTCCTTTAACCCTCGAAGGATACTTATAGTGTCAGGAACACTAGGCTCAGGGACGTATACCTGCTGGAAACGCCTTTCAAATGCAGCGTCCTTCTCCACATACTTCCTGTACTCTTCCAGAGTTGTTGCACCAATAAACCTTAATTGACCCCTAGCAAGCATTGGCTTGAGCAAGTTAGCAGCATCCATTGTTGACCCCTCAGTCCGACCAGCACCTAAAACCAAGTGTATCTCATCAATAAAGAGAATAATTTTCCCTTCTGCATCTTCCACTTCCTTCAGAACAGCCTTCAACCGATCCTCAAATTCACCCCGGTATTTTGTTCCAGCAACTAATGCTCCCATATCCAATGCAATAAGCCTAATATCAGCCAAATTACTTGGTACATCGCCTCGAACAATCCTTTGTGCTAGCCCTTCAACTACTGCTGTTTTACCAACACCAGGCTCTCCAATAAGTACCGGATTGTTCTTTGTTCTCCTCGATAAAATCCGAATCACTCTTCGGATTTCTTCATCCCTACCGATCACAGGATCAAGTTTTCCCGCTTGTTCCACAAGATCACGACCATATGTCTTAAGTGCTTGAAATGTAGTGTCCCCTGTAGCACTTTCCACTTTCTTACCATCTTTTCCTCTAAGTTTCTCAATTTCCGATTTCATTCTTGCTGCACCAAGACCCGCATGATTCAAAAGATCAACAATTTGTGAGTCTTCCAAAAGGCCTAAAATCAACAAATCAATTGCCAAATGGCTATCACCACGTGACTTCTGCAACGATTGTGCTCGTCGTAGCACTTTAGCAAGCGACGTGCTTGCTGGAGCTTGATCAGGTGGAGGTGTCTGAGATGGGATTTTCTTCTTAGCTTGATTGAATACCCTTTCAACTCCATTAGCTGTATCTTCGCTTCCAGCAGCATTAACAATTGCTTGACAGAAAATACCATTGTGATCAGATATTAAAGCTACAGCCATATGCAAAGGTGTTAACTGAGCATGTCCTGCTGACACAGCCAGTTCATGTGCCTCAGCAATAGCCTCATTGGTCTTGTTGGTAAACTTTTCAGGATTCATGATGAATTACACCGTCTTTCAACAAACTGCAACAATAGAACAAACAATGAGAAACCAATTAGTGTTTCAATACATGGGATAATATATTGGAGAGTTAGCTAGCTGCAAGTGACATTTATTTATAGATACAGTATATTTTAATGCAAGTACATGATACATGATAAAATAACTTGGCCACGTTACATTGACTTTACTTCCATATTATACCTTTGTTTTACTAAGTCGCCTCCGAAATAACAAGCTGTTAGCCATTGACTACACACTATAATGGCGCCGAGCATCTTTGTATTCACAAGCCAACTGTATTGAGCTTCTTGGTCGAAGTTTCAGTTGACTATAAAATTTGCCATATTAAAATATTCATTGCAAAAAGGGTGCTTTGACCCTAGCAGGAAGAAAAACCCAATGCAAGAAGAAAAAGATAATATCCAGAGGATCTGAGAAATACAATTCTATTTAAAACATTCTCAAATTCAAAAAGCAACACAACACAATCAACAGGACTTGTGAACCCATATATTCACTTCTTGTAGGTGTAAAACTGGACAACAACCCTTGAGGGGTTAAAACAAAATTAACAAGTCATTATGTTCATCTTTGACGGAGTAATTCAACCTCTTTAATCTGCCATTTCATCATCATCGTCATCTATTTCTTCAATCCTCATTTTCTTCACAGCTTGAGCAGCATCACTTCTCGGCCCATTAGGTAGCTGAATCAGTACATCAGATTTTTGGCCAGTAGCAGCATTGACAAGCCCTCCATTTTTCTCCACCCTGTAAGTTAGATCTTTCCCGCCGGCTCCAGCATCAATGTACACAGTTGAATTCTCATCAATTTCTTCCTTCACAAGCATCTTCGATAACTCTGTTACAACTTTCTTCTCCAACCACCTTCTAATAGGCCTCGCACCATAAACCTGAAAATGATTCGTAACAAAAGTTAGTCCGCCTACTCATCAGAATAGTTTTTAAATTATACAATACCAGACATTAGCACTTACAGGATCATAACTCTGAGCAAGTATGACATCCAACGCTGCCTCAGTAACACCCAGGGCAATACCCCTCTCAGCTAAACGGCCTGCCACATCTTTCAGCTGGTGACGGCAGACTTGCCTCAACTGCTCGTGTGACAAAGGATCAAACACTACAACCTCATCAAGTCGATTCAGCAACTCTGGCTTAAACTGCTTCCTCACCTGTCACAAAACATGTGGAGTGAGAATCTGTTGTTCTAATTAATTAACAATGTAAACAGCGTCAAAAATTTGCAGTAATTAGGACATGCTAACATACCTCCTGCATGACCATTTCGTGAGCCTTCTCCATGGCGCACTGACCCATTAATCCTGACAAGAGATACTCCGCTCCCAAATTTGAGGTCATGATGATCACAGTGTTGGTAAAATCAACGGTACGACCTTGACCATCAGTTAATCTTCCATCGTCCAACACTTGAAGCAAGGTATTAAACACAGTAGGATGAGCTTTTTCCACTTCGTCAAAAAGCACAACACTGTAAGGACGCCTCCTTACCGCTTCGGTAAGTTGTCCTCCTTCCTCATGTCCAACATATCTGCACATATAGAAAATATTCAGCGTTCCAATACATAAAACTAGTAATTATCTATGAAAAGGGTGGCATTCTATTATCCTTAAATGTTAAAAAGGGCCCTTACCCTGGTGGAGCACCGATCAAACGGGCAACAGAATGCTGTTCCATATATTCAGACATGTCAATTCTGACCATTAATTTGTCATCATCAAAGAGCTGCTCAGCAAGAGCTTTAGCAAGTTCAGTCTTTCCAACACCAGTTGGCCCCAAGAAAAGGAACGAACCAGTTGGTTGTTGTGGCCTTCCTAATCCAGCTCTAGACCTTAACACAGCCTCAGCAACAGCTCTAACTGCATGATCTTGCCCAACCACTCTTTGGTGCAATCTATCAGCCAGACCAATCAATTTCTCTTTCTCATTCTGACCAAGCCTTGAGACAGGAATACCTGTCCAGCGACTAACTACTTCCGCAATCTGATCAGGTCCAACAGTCTCTGTCAACATTGTACTCTCATCGGAAGTACTCTCAAGCTTTGCTATTGCAGATTCCACTTCTTGGATAGCACCATATCTAAGATCCGCTGCTCTAGCAAGATCATATCGCCTTTCAGCTTCTTGTAAAGCATATGTCAGTTCATCGCGCTTTTGCTTAAGCCTGCGAAGCTCATCAATCCTCTCCTTCTCTTTCTGGTACCTCATCATCAAAGGCTGTAGTTTGTCCCTCAAATCATCAAGCTCTTTCCTCACCTGTACGGTAATTATGTTATTGTACACATTCCCAACACAGGTGTTAGAATAATATGTAAAACCAGTTCTGGGATTCTAATACTTACTTCAACAAGTCGAGCTTTGCTAGCCTTGTCCTTCTCCTTTTCAAGAGCATGATGTTCAACTTCTAGCTGAATCCTCTTCCTTTCAAGATTATCAATTTCTTCTGGTTGACTATCAAGTTGAACTCTCACATTTGCACAAGCCTCATCAACTAGGTCAATAGCCTTATCTGGTAAATGTCGACCTGAAGGAAAAATTCACAGGTTAGTGATCCTTCTATCTGATTATATCTAATAATAATAGCGACTATTCAAGAAAAAGTTACCTGTAATGTATCTAGACTGATTATATCTAATAATAATAGCGACTATTCAAGAAAAAGTTACCTGTAATGTATCTAGACGAAAGTTGAGCAGCAATGACAAGAGCCCTATCTTGAATTTTGACACCATGATGACCTTCATACTTCTCCTTCAACCCTCGAAGGATACTTATAGTGTCAGGAACACTAGGCTCAGCAACGTATACCTGCTGGAAACGCCTTTCGAATGCAGCATCTTTCTCCACATACTTCCTGTATTCCTCCAGAGTTGTAGCACCAATGCACCTTAATTGACCCCTAGCAAGCATTGGCTTGAACAAATTAGCAGCATCCATTGACCCTTCAGTCCGCCCAGCACCTAAAACCAAGTGTATCTCATCAATGAAGAGAATTACTTTCCCATCTGCATCTTCCACTTCCTTCAGAACAGCCTTCAACCTCTCTTCAAATTCACCTCTGTATTTAGCTCCAGCAACTAGTGCTCCCATATCCAATGCTATAAGCCTAACATCAGCCAAATTACTTGGAACATCGCCTCGAACAATCCTTTGTGCTAGCCCTTCAACTACTGCTGTTTTACCAACACCAGGCTCTCCAATAAGCACCGGATTGTTCTTAGTCCTCCTCGATAAAATACGAACTACTCTTCGAATTTCTTCATCCCTGCCAATTACAGGATCAAGTTTTCCTGCTTGTTCCACAAGATCACGACCATAAGTCTTAAGTGCTTGAAATGTAGTGTCCCCTGTAGCACTTTCCACTTTCTTTCCCTCTTTTCCTCTAAGTTTCTCAACTTCTGATTTCACTCTCGCTGCACCAAGACCAGCTTCTTTCAAAAGATCAACAATTTGGGAGTCCTCCAAAAGGCCTAAAATCAACAGATCAACCGCCAAATGGCTGTCACCGCGAGACTTCTGCAGTGATTGTGCTCGCCGTAGAACCTTTATAAGCGAAGTGCTTGCCGGAACTTGATCAGGTGCTGGTGTCTGAGAAGGGATTTTCTTCTTGGCTTGATTGAATACCCTTTCAACTCCATCAGCTGTGTCCTCACTACCAGCAGCATTGACAATCGCTTGACGGAAAATACCATTGCGATCAGATATTAAAGCTAAAGCCATATGCAGGGGTGTTAATTGAGCATGTCCTGCAGATGCAGCAAGTTCATGTGCCTCAGCAAGAGCCTCATTTGTCTTATGAGTAAATTTTTCAGGATTCATGATGAATTACACCGTCTTTCAAGTTTCAACAAACTGCAACAATTAACAGAACACACAATGAGAAACATATAGTACAATTAAATTAACAACACCATTAAATCAATCTAGATGGAAAACAAGAAAATCCAACTGAAAATAATTATCAGAAACCAACTTATCCACTAATATTATCGAAATCCAACAAAAAAAATCCCCTAATATCCATTTATGTTTTTTTACTCAATCACGAAAAGAGGATATGGCTTCCATTGAACGCATACAATCGAACAACAATGCACGACTTCTGAAGGGATTATCAAGTGTACACACAATGAAACAAGACCCAATCCAAAAAACTAGATTTTTTTTATTTATTTAATTTGTTTAAATAATCTGAAAATCGAACGGACACGGAAGCAAACCACAAAATGAGAAACATACTAGTAAAATTAACAATGTCATTCAATCAATCTACAGGAAGAACAAGAAAACTCAACTGAATATTATCTTCAGAAACCAACTTATCCACTAATATTAACTAAACCCAATAAAAATTTAACTCAGTAAACGGATAAAAATGATCAATTGCAACACCGGCTAAATTTTTCCGAAACAACTCAATCACAAATAAGAACATGGGTGAGTGAAGTGTCAAAAACATACATAAAGTATCCCATTGTTTGAATTTCATATCTCATCTATTATCAAAACATATCTCAGCTGTAAATTATTTCACTTTTTCTATCTGAATTATCACTATCATAGAAAAAGTGAACAATTAATACTTAGTAAGATATGTTTCAATAAACAGTTGATGATACTTCTACTACACGATAATTCACGCATGAAACTCAAAACATTCAAACATTTAATATATCTAATTTTTTTTATCATGTACGCATGCAACCAAACAACCAAATAAATTAAAAAAAAAAAAAATAATTAATAAGAAAAACTGAAAATAGAAGGAACATGCTAGCATACCTTTAACGAAGAAGAAATATTGTAACAGCAGAAAATAGGAAAAATCCTTTTGATAAGTTCTTCGGAGAAAATCGAACGTGTTTTTGTGTTTGAGTGTTTTTCGTTGAGAAGTGTTGAAAGGAGAGAGGTGTTTTATGTTAAGGGAAACAGAGAAATCTAGAAGTTTAGACGATGAGCCCAGAACTTACCAGAAATAAAATAAAAATAAGTGAGGTAAAAGAAAAAGCTAGAACTTACCAGACATTTTTTTTTGCTGATAACTGCAACGTGGCAATATATGATTTGTATATCTGGTGACTACTATCTTTTCTTTCGTATTACTGTTCTTATTTCTCTTATTTCTTATTATTTTGATTTCTATTTTATTTTTATTATGTCTTATTTCTTTTATGTTATGCCACCCATCATGCTTAATGATTCATTACGCTTTTATTTGCTATTCTCTATCTTAAGTCAGGAATCTATCGAAAATAACTTGTCTACTTCTTTGAAAATAAAACAATATGAACTGCGTATATTCTAACTTACCCAGAGTTCACTTTGTGAAAATATACTGATTTTGTTGTTGTTGTATATCTGGTGACTACCCGACTGAACTGGAATAGATTTGTTACATTACACCCATATTTTGCATAATTCATTTTGGGTCCCAGTTATCTCAACTATTTTCCTTTTTGATAATATAGTAATATATTTAATCATCCTTTTTCTTTTTTATAGAAATAGAATCTCTGAACTTACCAATAATATAGCTAAAGAAGTTTGATCAAATATTTTGATACTTTAATATGCTATCTATGACAGAGAATATTATAGGAGTACTAATTTAGGTGCATGTGTACCTCACTTTAATAAGTTCAAACATTACATTAAATAAGATATTTATTTAAATAATAAAAATGAATATAATAATTAAATTTAATATTTTTTTGAGTATGTAAAGATGGAAATTTATTTATTAAACCTAATCTTTACTAAAAATATTTTTAAAAGTTGATCGATAATTATCTACCATCTGTAAATTGTAATAAAATAATACAATGATAGAGACATCAAAATAATACAATTAAATCTAATCTTTATACACAAAAATTTTCTCAAAGTCGTCTGACATTCATCTACTACTTGTAAACAATAACAAAATAATACGATAATAGAGATATCAAAATAATACAACTAAACCTAACTTTTACATAAAAAAATTCCTCAAAGCCGACTAACATTTAACATTTATTTATCACCTTTAAACTGCAACAAAATAATACGATAAAAGTGATATCAAAACAATACAATTAAACTTAAATTTTACACACAAAAATTTCTCAAATCCGATCGAGATTCATCTACGAGTTGTAAACTACCACAAAAATAACAAACTAATAGAGATATTACGATAATACAATTAAAGTAACCTTTACCTAAAAAAAATTTTCAAAGCCGACCAACATTCATCTAGCATCTATAAATTAAAATAAAACAATAAGATAATAAAGATCAAAACAATACAATTAAACCTAACCTTTACACAAGAAATTCTTCAAAGTCAACGAACATTCATCTACGACCTGTAAACTATAAAAAATATATATAATAGTGATCACAAATTTTTGATTTTGATCCAACTAATTCTTGCCTGAGCAAAAATTTTAACCCCAAAGAATGATTTGAATGAAAATAAAGAAGATATATATATATATATATACACACATGTTAAATTCTATTTTGATGACAAAAACAGTGAAGAAGTTGAGGATTAGAAAATCAAGCATCGATGCAATCGAATCAAGTTAGATGAGCATCAATTTTTTTCTCACACCCCAAAAGAGAATCAAAGCTAACACAAATACCACGTAGATTACTCGTATTTCTGCACAAAATAGAACACAAATATCACATAGATTGCTATTATCTCTGTACAAAACAAAACACAAGTATCATGTAGATTGCTAGTATTTCTGTGCAAAACACAAATTAGAATCACAATCAATGAGGATGGAAAATATTAATTAATTTTCCTACCATATATATTTTAGGAGTCCTACATATTTTAGGAAGTCTAGTTAATATAATAAAAAATAATTAAATAATAAATTTAAAAAATAGTGAAAAGACAATTTTGTCTTAAAAAAGAGTCTTTTAATAAAGGGTAAAAAGTTCAAATCATTTTTTTAAAGCTTCACACTTTTAATATATTATAGATTATAGATTATAGATTATAGATTATAGATATATATTTATATGTATATCTAGTTTAGCTGCACGTGTCTCGCACGTGTAACTTTTGATTATTTAAAATTAAACGATTTTATCTATTATGAAGGTTTTTAATGAAGTACAGAAAGTTCAAAACAGATATTTTATCGTAAGCACATATATATATGAGAAAAATAATCACGTTGTTAGATTCGAACATACGAGAATATCAAACCTAGAAATCAAAATTCACAAAACAAAACAGATATAATAATGGAGTCCGGAGCCAAAAGGGCTCTTTTTTTAATCAAAAATTCCAAAAGGGACACTTACTAAAAAAAAAATCAAAACAGACAAAACATTGCGGGCCCTGCGACTTACAAGTCGCTTGGAGCCCAGCGACTTGCAACTCCTTTTTTTTTTTGTTCTCATCCTTAACATCATCATTTTTACTCCTTTTTTTTCTCTTTCATTTTGACCGAGAACAATAATATTCACCCAATATATAATAATTTTATTTTTTCATTATTATAATTTAAATATTTAATATATTCAATTAATTTATGTTAATTAGCTATAACTACATATTGGAAGTAATTTTTTTTATTTATTTAATTGTCTAACATGTTCAAAACTAATTTGTTACCATAAATCACTATAATTAATAACTTAAAATATTTAAAAGACATATAGAAATTTATTGACTCTTACCAAAAAAAACCCTTTACTCTCACTTAATTACATATCATGCCTCAATATATAATAATTCCATTGTTCCAGCATATTGATTTAAATATTTAATATATTCTATTAGTTTATATTAATTAACTATAACTACATATTGAAAGTAGTTTTTTTTTTATTTAATTTGCTATCATGTTCAAAACTAATTTGCTATCACAAATCACAATAATTAATAACTTAAAATATTTAAAAGACATATAAAAATTTTATTGACTCTCATTATTTTAGTAATGCCACATAAATTGAGATAAAAGAAAAAGTACTGCAAATCATAATAATTAACAATTTAAAATACTTAAGAGATATATAAAATTTTAGTCGACTCTCAAAATTGAATCGAAGCTACATAAATTGGGACACAAGGAGTAAATATATTATTTGATAATTACGTAAAAATTATTATAAATCACAATAATTAACAAGCTAAAATAATTTTTTAAAAATATATAAAAGTTCTATTCAACTCTCAAAATTTTATCGGTGCAGCATAAATTATGAAAAAATAAAAAATTATCTTAATTAATTGCAAATAAGTATTTAAAGTAAATCAATTTTATTATTTTAATTGAATTTTGTATAAAAAATTAATCTTTTTATTTATTTATTTTAGTTAGTTTAAATTTTAAAATTATTTTTTTCTTATATAGAAATACTAATATTTAAACTTAACTTTAAATTTTTAAAGTACAAAATTAATAAATTTAATTTAATAAAATAAATTTCTAATGAATATTTTCTTAGAATTTGTGTTGGGTCAATATATATCAAGTTAAAAAGAAATAAAGAAAAATATATAGTAAAATTTTATTATTGTGCAAGATAAATATAATGCACTATCCAATAATGTTTAATAATATCATATTTTGCATATGTAAATATAGCATCACGTGTTTAATTAATATACTATTCCGGTGAATTATCGATGATTAATATTGGATATGATAAAATTATATTAATTTTTATAGTAATAACATAATCAATCGCTCTTAATTAATTATTATGAGACATCTAGGTATTAAGAAAATAAATAATATTTAATAAAAAAATAAAATAGACATAAAATGTGAAATTAACTCTTAATGTTTTAAATTAAATTTTCGTCTTTCGAACGATGATTTTACTATATCACTCCTTATTATAAGTCATTATGTATTAGAAAAATAAGAATAAAAAAATGATATATCAACATAAAATATTTGATTGACTATCAAAATTATATTAGTGCCATATAAATTGGGACGGGACAAAAGAAGATATAAAGCAACATATATTATTTGAAAATGATATAAAAAGTACTGTAAATAATAGAAGAAATTATTATAAATCACAATAATTAAAAACTTAAATTATTTTTAAAATATAATTGACTATCAATGCCACAAAAATTTGGATAAGAAAAGTAACGTATATTAATATAAAAATTACATAAAAAAATATAATAAATTACAATAATTAACAACTTAAATTATTTAAATACATTGTGTGCTTGAGAGTGGGATTGTGAAGTGATGAAAATGAAGAATTATTTGTGTTTATGTTTTCCGGTCGTTGAAGAAAAAGAAAGATGATGCAATGTCCTCTATTCTTTTCTGTTGCTCCCACCATGAAAAGAAAAAATGGAGTATATATGAATGGTCTATGTAGTGTGGAATCTTTGAGTGGGTGAGTATTATTATTCTCGATCAAAATGAAAGAGAAAAGAAAGGAGTAAAAATGATGATGTTAAGGATGGGAACAAAAAAAAAAAAAGGAGTTGCAAGTCGCTGGGCCTCGGGCGACTTGTAAGTCGCAGGGCCCGCAACGTTTTGTCCGTTTTGATTTTTTTCGAAAGTAAGTGTCCCTTTTGGAATTTTTGATAAAAAAAAGAGTCCTTTTGGCTCCGGACTCTATTGTAATGCATGACGTGTTAAAACTTAAAATCACTCCCAAGCTAAAGAAAAAATAATAAGCCACAACAACCAATAGAAAAGGAAAAATAACTCAAAAAAAAAAGAGAAAGAATAACATACTAACCTAGCGGATGATAATTACAATGGTTGAAGAAAACATAACGAATAAAATCAAAACCATTCTTGTTGAAGCGAAGGTTAATACTTTGAAGAAAAATATCACATTTGATTTTTTTGCACATAATCTAAACAAAAAGACAAATAAGAAGAAGAAAAGAGACGTAATAAGAAGAGAAAGGAGGAAGTAGAAATAAACGGAATAAGAAGAGAAAGGAGGAAGTAGAAATAAACGGACTTAAAAATTAGTTGCAAAATATTAGTTAAATAGAATTATTGGAGACTTATATTTACGACACATTAATAAGTAGTTAAATAGAATTATTGTATTTTTTTTATAGAAAGGTGTGTGCACATAATCCTTTTTTTTTAGCATGGTAATTATATCATCAAACAATGCATATAATAGAGAAAGAGAATCCGATCGCAGGTTTAACAAGTACTATTCGATTTTCTAAAAAACTAAATTTAAAAATTAGCCTGTCAAAAGTTAGGGACTGCTAAGCCTAATAACTTCAGGCTCGTACATTAGAGAACTTGATATAAGCAATTAGAAGGTTGATTCTGAAACTCGAAGAACTTCATAAACCTTTTTATTCTTTAAACAGAGTCCTAAAAAAAGCTATTCGTGTCTTGATTGAACAGTGAAGCTTTCATAGCTCACTTCATAAATTCTTTCTATCTAATATAGGTATTTCACATCTTCATAGATAAGCCTATTTCACCGAGCCTCTTTCCGAGATAGTGCTAGATCGTCATGCTTTTCACTGCCTTAAAACCAGACCATTATAGTCAAGAACCTGACCAATTTGAAAGATCAATTATAACTGAATTCTGAAAGGGAACACGGTCCAAGATCAAGCAATCACATCCCTAACAACTGGAATAATCAGAAAATGGCTCAACGAAACTTTGATTAGAACAGAATGAAGCATCTTCGCCGCTATAAGCAAGTGTGCCCCCACATTGGCCTGTCGCCCTCATCAACCTTTACTTTAGATAAAAAACTCGTATTGGAAAAATGGAACCCAACTCGGAGAAGATATCCTGCAGAAGCTTGGAAACCTTGATCTTCCCGAAACAGAAGCCCAAGCTACTACCCTGGTTCTTTGCAGCCAGAATAAAATCAAAGACTTACCAGATTTTAGTGAATAAGTTCCGCATGATCTCTCTAGAGACCCAAGAACAGAAACTGAAGGGTGCAAAGTGAGCATGCTATTGCCCCCCTCTTTGGTACAGTTACAGAACACTACTGAATGAGCAATGGAAATAAACTGATGAACATCTAAAGAAAAGACAACAGCAAGTTGTACTAAGTTTCAAGTTCCATCTATAAATAAGTCACTGATTAAAAACCACGGGTTATATCCATCTTAAACAACAATTCATATGAAAGGGAAGAAAAAGGTAACATTCAGTTCTGCTATGGGTCATTGCCAAATTCAGCATGAGAAAGACATCTAAAACTATAAACCTAAGGTAGGTCGGTGATGTATAACTGAACAACATTCAATCTCTTTATGCCTCTTTTCAAATCCCAGGCTTTTGAGCATCTCATTGCTCCTGTGACAATTTCCTCCGGAAATTTTCCTGGAAAACGCAAACCTGAATCAAGAAAGGTTGTGAATACATTTCAAACTTCAATCAAAAAAATCCACGGTGTGCATACAGTTTTGTGAAAACTAGAAAACTAGGTCTTTACGGATAAGAATTTAGCACTTGAGTTTCAAAGCAACTCTGGTTAAAAGTTGATAAAAGATGTACATCCCAAAGAAAAGCACACGTCACCATCATTCCCAACTCTGGATAATATACATACAGATATAATAGCCATTATGATTATGCTAGAACCAATATGATGATTCGTTTAGTGATGTAATTTTACTACTACTCTACCACAAAGAACTTCTCGACCACTGTGCAGCCAAGGTTTTGATGTCGCATGGAGTTCAGAAACTAAAGAAGACTTTTGGAACTTGTAGTTATAGGTCCTAAACTAAAGATATGTCGTATGTGCCAAAATGCCCTTAATCTTATGGTTTGAAACATGTCTTTTGTAAATTTAGAATTAAAGAGTTGCCAAAAAAGGAAAGAGCCACTAAAAGGGAAAGCAAGGAAAACAAATTGAAATGGAAGGGGGAGTAAATAACAAGAAGCTTTCCAGCTTAAAATTCTATCAATATGTCTTTGGATGGAAAATATTTATTGCAAGTAGTCTGCAAATTTCACTAAAAATCCATGCACTTGACCTTGTTCAGTTGCTACAGTCAAACGTCAGCAACCACACATAAACTCCAGTAATCAATTTACGTGCAAAACAGAACGTTCAGCAATTAATCTTTCAATGGATGCAATAAACTTGTGATTTAGTAGAGTTGAAGACAAAAAGATGATGGAGCAAAGAAACTCTCTAGAGCAAAGATATGCATATGCAAGACGAGAACACAACTCGGCACGTCCTACATTCATCACCAAAGAAGCCTTAACATCTTATCACAGAAGAAGCATGTCATACAGGGAGCTTAAATTAGTTCACATCAAACACTCACTTGTCTTAGATTCCACGCCATTACATTTTACTCCTCGTCACTGTCATAAACAATTGCCATTCTGCGATGTACGTTCTTCCTTGGAGGAGATTCCTCATCTGACTCAATCTCTTTCCGCTTGTGACTTGCTGATTCCCTAACATTTTGCTTTGGCTCCTGATGAATTTTTAACCACAAAAAAAATGGAACAAAAATGAGATAAATGAAGAAAATGATTTAACAATCAAAATTCAGATAAGTAAATTCATCAAACTGCATGGAATCAGAATCCGAAGTTATTGATTAGCATGCAAAACAGTATTAATCAGCGCAAAACCAAGAATTTAACCATAATAGAGAACTTCGAAAAGAACTAGAAGGTCCGGGTAAAAAGCACATTTATGTGATCCGTCAACTTTAGTGCAGGTCGGAGGTAGCAGGTTAACGGGGGAGATTCTGGTTCCAAAGGTTGAAGTTTTAGATTACTTTCTCTGTGATCTATGTTCCCTTCCAATCTTCCCTCTAGAAGCCAGACACCATCAAAGGTGTGTAGCCTGCATCCTGCTCAGGTGTGGTTTCTTATGACTGCCATTGTTAACAAGGTAAAATCCTATTTGAGTAACTTTTGTCTACCAAGATTAAAAGCTAGACTGGAGCTTGTTACCGTCGCTGAATAATCACATTTCACAGGGAGATTCCTTGATTGTTGCATTTGTTGACTCCAAACAGGACTGATCACCAAATATGATGACCATGATTGTCATGCTCAGAAGAATCAAACTTTAGAAATGAAATTAAAGAAAGAACGCACAAAAGGAGAGTGAAAGATATAAAAGACAGGAGAGTTTTCAAGATCAGCGCCATAAATATTTTTCATCTTCCATTAAAATATACAGATTCATTGATTTCACATAGTTGAACAGTTCTCATTTGTGCTTAGAACCTAGATTCCATTTGCGTATCAATGCATCCCCCTGGCTAATGCTGCCTCGGCATAACCATAGGAGCACTAACACTGAACATGCATCTTCATCTTGCTAAGACATGGAGAATAAATTCATTAAAGAAAACTTTGCTAGTCATACTGAGATTATTTGGATAGGGGGCAAATTTATGCGCTGGTGGGGACTGCCCCTATGGCAGACATTAGATTAGGTAAATGCAATGCAATGATTTGGTAAGTTGAAGATGGTGGCAAGCTGCAAGCAGTATGTGATGAAAAATTACAAATGGCGATGGTATGTGGTAGGTGAGTTCAAATTCTTCATTATTCTTGAAGAACTACATCGAACTTGGGAGTCTGCCTTTCACTTCAGTTACTTATACATTAAACTTAATGCATTTTTCATTTTATTTAAAAGAAGGAAACTAGAGATAAAATTTCACAACCACACATCAAACTACCTAAATACCTAGAACACTGAAAATTCATAGAGCCAGCCGCAAGTTGAAGTCCATCAAAAATTAAGCAATGAGCTCAAGTATTTTGCCTTTCAAAAAAATTAGCTCAACTATTCCGAAAATCGATATAGCCTACTCGTAACACACCTCATTTCATCCATTTATTTAAGTCTTACATTTTTTTCCTTAAAAAGTAAATATTGACTTCATAGCCTCTCCAAAATGGATTTTTACACCAGCCGACACCGGCACGGTTTACTCTTTGCTTTCATTACCAACTTCACCATGGAACCAATACATCTAATTCACTATTGTGTCATCCAACATTTCAAAAAACCTTATATCCAGGCATTAGGCCCATATTACTGGTGAAGTGACACCAAGGGCTCACTCAAACAAGCAAAATTAAACTCGTGAAGTGGAATATTTTACAAATATGGAGTGGAAAACCATCAATTTCCTATACGCAAGCTACTATACCTGATCTCTTATAGATCTCCAAAACAGAGGCGGACCCAGGATTTGAAGAGGCTGGGTCACCATCATCTCAACATAAACGCCCACAAAATTTTAATGACAACTGAGGGGTAATACCGCGTCGGACTGGTCATTGATTGAGTAGTTATGAAAACACAAGAATATAGGTCAAATATAGTTTCTACCCTAAAATAAACTTTTAACACAACTAAAGCAAATGAGAGAGTTTGTTGCTTGTTGCTGGTGGCAGGCGGCAGGTATCCCGTAGATTTAGTCGAGGTGTGTGAAAATTGGCCCAGACACCATGGTTATCCCCAAAAGAAAGGCAAGTAGTGAGAGAGATCGCGTAGTAATTAAGGTTGTGCAAAATGTATGAATTGATCTAGGTTTGAATCCTGGCTCCCTCATTTGCACTTTACCGTTTTCCTAAACTTAAGGGCAAAACAAATGTTTTAAAACAGAAAATCTGATTAAAAATGAGACAATGTGGATTCGAACATAGGTCCTCAAGTAGGGAGGTTGCGTCTGCAACCAGCGTGTCCCCCAACCCACTTTCGTTCTATAGGTTGCACAATTTACTATAGGCTAGCTTCTCAAGTATATACATAATTTTTTCCAAAGTTAGGGAGTGCACGTGCATCGCCACCCTTCCATGTGGGTCCGCCTCTACTCCAAAATCCAATTAGCGAAAAAATAAATTCAACCGGAAGAGGAAGATTTAATACCCTGAAGAAAAGGCGTCCTTGCATCAGACACAAGGTAATTGTAAAAAATGGATCTTGGGCCTAACTCAACCTCAAAAGCTAGCTCATGAGGGAAGGATTGTCCATATAAGGAGACCAATTACTCATCCCTTTTCCGATGTGGGATACTTAACACTCCCTGCACGCCCAGGCCTCGTTAACGGGAGCGTGGACAATATAATATAGGGCCCAACATCGATGAATAAAAATTTGGCATGGGTCTGGCTCTGATACTATGTAAAGAATGGGTCTTGGGTCTAACTCAACCTCAAAAGTTAGCTTATGAGGGGAGGATTGTCCAAGTCCATATAAGGAGACCAATTACCCATCCCTTTTTCCGATGTGGGATACTTAACAGAAAGTTTAGATAATCAAGCCTTACACGCCTCTATACATAGGAACAAGTGATAGCAAGAAAAAGAAACACAAGAACACGGAACACTCAATGAGACATCCATATTTCGTAAGTGACGAAACGGCTAGCATTCATCATCCAATATTCTTACTCCTTTGCTAACAATGTACCAAACAAGAACCAATAAAAGAAATTGCCTGAAAAAGGGAAACAAACACTTTTGTTTCCATCGAAACCCCAGTCATACTATTTCTTTAAGGAAACTAAACAAAGGTAACATTTATTGTTGACGATAACTCATTTGATTTTGCTCATGCCACGTAGACACTTTTGTTTCAACTCATAAGCACTCCGCAATAGGAATAAAACCTAGACAAATACTACTCATCTTGCATTTTGTTCCTCTTTCCCCTTTGCAATGTCCTATTCTGAGCATATTTAAGATTATGATCTTTGACCACAATTTTACTGTTCAGAAAGAGTTTTTTTAAAATATTTGTGGTGTTCGGGCCAGCCTACGCGCTTCCACGAGATACCTGCCACCTCCCACCAGCAATGGTACCAAGGTAACTCTATCCACCCAAGCTAGAACAGATAGGAAGAAATTACCTAGTGTTTGTCTCAGTGTTATCAAAAGCGCACATAAAGCGCGCTTAAGCCCTAAAGCAAGGCTCAAAACGTGTTGAGCACTTCGCCTCGCTTTATGTGCGCTTCACTGTCGACTGTCGTCATCAAGTTTCTAAGGCATACTTTTCCTTGCCAATGAGTCTCTTTTGAAGAGGCGACACTAAACAATTGATATTTCACTTTATTATAATTGTTTTTCAATTTCTTTGTTCATATATTTGTCATTCAAGTTTATAATTATTAGTCTCGGACTAAACATAAATATTTGTATTTTTTCTCCCCTTGCGCCTTTTTTCATTGAAGCCCAAGCTTTTATTTGCACATTGCGTTTTAAGCCCCAATAGATCTTAGAGCTATTTTACGCTTTTCGCTTTTGATAACACTAGTTTGTCTCTGTTAAGAATTGAACTCGGGACCTCATGGTGTTCAAAAAGAGTCTTCTTGATATAAATGTTGATATATGGATTGTGTCGGCCTGTTAGTTGCCTTAATTGAACCTAGTAATTCAATTTCTTCTTCTAATGACATCCAAAGTCAAGAACCAAACCTCTCGACTTGAGACCATATGGTATTGTATCCCTCATTCTGTGAAATGATGACCGCCAAAATTGCTTCAGCAACGAAGAAGCAATTATTAAGTATCAAGCAGCACAATTGCTTTAAAATTTGATCTCCTTTCTATTAAAAGACCTTGGTCCAAAAAGGTAGTGAATAGTTGACATCTATAACAATGCATCTTGATGTAAATCTTTATAGTCCATAATGGCTCAACATGCCAATTCTAATCATTTCAACCACGACCCAAACTAATTTAGAGACGGCTACATGAGTCCTTAATATCAATCTCTTCCATTCAGGTCAGAGGATTCATAATAGTCAAAAGTTTTTCTAAACTAACTGTCCACATACCGTTAAGGGTCTATTGGAAATGACTTCTCTACCCCACAAAGGTAGGGGTAAGGTTGGTGTACACACCACTCTCCCTAATGGGATCACACTAGGTTTATTGTTGTTGTTGTTGTCCACACACCAAAGTAATCGTTATTTGAGCTTGGGACCAGCAAAACTTTGCAAAGCTCGCATTTCCAAAAATTGTCCATATATGACTCATTTTCTAACCTAAAAGGGTCCAGGGACGATAAATACCAAATCGATCAATGATATGCTTGTAATGCCCAGCTTTGGGAGGCACTGCATCTAGGAGACGTATAGCGTATACAAACACTTAATTAGAAGTTTGATACGGTTACTTTCTTTTTAATATCTAAGGGTAATGTCCGAGCAAAGTTGTGCATGCCTCAACTAATTCACCTATTACCAGTTGCCTCCCATCGGCACATGGATAGAATTAATCTACTCATCGAGGCTAAGGAAGATGGAAAGATTCCCATAGAATCGACCTTGTCGGGATTCGATCTTCGGTTCCAAGGTTGTTCCTCCATGTATCCAAGTTTTTTACCTCGATCACATCCACTTGGTGGAGTTAGGTATAATCATTCTCTAATGTGCTTTCATTGCTCATTAGAAAAATGAACTTCAAAGTTCAAGCAGAAATTTCACAGATTAAATTAGCGAGGCAAGTTGTTCATCTGAAATATTGTGCAAGTTTTAGGAACAAAAGCTCGAATTCACGACGAGAATTTCTTCCAGAACCTCTATTAATAAATTTTGCTTTTTCAAAATATTAAACACTTGAATAAGTGTTTTTTAGACTAAAAGCACTTATCATTGTCACATTAGAACTAATAAAAATATTAGTATTTTCTAAAATTCGAAGACTAGATAAATAAGGTAGATAAGGTAATTATCCTTTTCGAAATTCAAGCTGACAGCTTTGTAGCTTTTGTCCCGCTCGTAGAAATTTAATATAATACGACATAACAGGTTTCATGCGTCGAACAATCTTAACTCCAGATTATTACACAGCCAGAAGTCAAAACACATAAAAAATTATCCTCATTAAGGTCTTGCAAATCTCACAAGCATATCTAGCAATCATTAAGGTCTTACTCGGAACTCCAGCATCTCTGAGGAATCCTTACCCTGATCAACATGTCTATAAAATTATCCTCAAAATAATACCAATCAGTGAACACCTGACTCGGCTGCTCAGGAAAATGGCACGCAAATTCAAACACTAAATGTTTCTTGTTGAACCTCCCACTGATTTACATGAGAAGGCCAATGTGTCTAGAAAGCTTACAACAGTTCTGGCACTTGTTCACAAACCAGCATATTAAGACATACCATTCAAAAGAGCGGAACTTTGCAGTAAAAGTTTAAACTTCTCACAGTTACCTATGCAATACATGATCAAGAAGATTCAGATGGGATATTACTGGACATTGAAGAACAGTTTCCTACCTCAGCCTCCTCTTCTGACTCTTCATATGCCTCTTCCTCCTCGCCCGGATCACGCTCTTGCTCTTCTTCATACTCTGGCTCCTCCTCCTCCTGAACAGCCCTTCTGCGTGGAGGAGACCTCTCTTCTTCCTCTTCAGTTTCATATTCAGACTCCTCCTTCTCACTGTCATCAAAATCAACAGGGCGTCGAGAATGCTTTGAAGAAGGCAATGATGTTTGTCTAGGAATATCTCTCTGACAAGGGGAGAATCTTCATGTAAGCTGAAACAGGTAGCAAAAAAAATAAGGGGAAATTTCTTTGAATCCACTTGACTTCTGCACCTTTTTCGCATTGATGATTCGTTTCTCAGCTTGAGCTTCCATTTCTAGGTCTTCTTCAAAGCGACGTCGAGCAGCAGACCGTCGAGAGTCATAGTCATCAGTTTCCTCTTCCTGATAATGGAGAAAATTCCTTAGGCGGATCTGATAGATCAGAGGGGCAACTTTTTCTTATGGAATGCCGAGTAGTTCGACTAATGTCTTCAACAAGGCAACACTTATATAAACATTGAATCCTGTTAAGCAGATAATTACCCACTCCAGAGCAAGCAGGGATCAGGAGCTTTCTATGTATCATGCCACTGAATAATGCTTTCCTACAATATGCATGACAGATTAAAAAAATATTTATATCCTACCTCCTCAGGCGCATCTTCCAGAAAACCAGGAGAGAGTTGCCGTTCCCTACGTAAAGTAGGCATGTATTTGCGGCTGACCTTCTCCTTTTTCCGATTGAGGAGCACACTTGCTCTGATATTTTGGCTTTCAGCCTTCAAAGACAAAAAGAAAGTCAAAGTCAACTTACCAGCTATAACGTACCAAAAGCTAAATATAATCCATTACTCATCAATTTTACCTTCTCCTTTTGCTCTTTCTCCCTCTCTGGGTCAATGTCAGTGAAACAATTCTTCACTTTGTAAACCTTCTTATGACGTGAATCAACAAGGGCAGTCAACAAACGGTGAGAGTTCGATGTCAATGATGAAGGCATAAACCTCATCTTGTTTAAAATTCTCCCTTGTGATTGTAGTATTCCCTGCGAGTTAGGTGTTTATGCTAAGGATCACTATGCAATAAATGTCATAAAATACATAAGACTATAGGAATTGAAACGGAAAAAGTAATAAAATTCAATCTAACTATGATTCATCAAAGTTCAATTGCAGCAAATGCGTAATTAAAAATTCATTGGTGTCTATCTAATACTGATCAAAGATTATGTAAGCTGATCTCACACTTAATACTACCTCACTTTAAGTGGAATAGGTTTCAGCTTCCGATCCCTTAATCTTTAAAGGACATAAAGAAGATACCAAAATTATAAAAGAATCAATTGATAACTGCATATGAGCTCCCTTGCTAACCAAATGTCCAACTGGTAGTCTCCATTGAACATAAAGTAGCACGAAGCCACGAATGTAGTTTGAAATAGGAATATCCAGTCCATAGTTCAATCGGGCATGTCATTTGAGCTATGAGAATAACTTCCTACTTGAGCTCATCCTTTCAGTTCAAAACTTCCATCAAGTACTTTAATCAATTGATTTCCAAGCCGACTAAAGTTTTATCTAGTCATATATTTGGCAACAGTCATTAAAATTCAACATGTTCCTCTAAGAAACTTCAACAATCAGGCAACATCCATCATATTTCCCTCAAGAAACTTGCAGCAACTACAGACTTTAGCTATATGAAAAGGATAGCCAATGATGGAAGGAAATAATGATATACTCCCTCCGTTTTTATTTGTTTATCGTACTTCCCATTTCAGATTGTTTCAAAAAGATTGCCTCCTTCCTAATTTGGCAACTCTGTAATTCCAACATCTCACATGGGATGTTTAAGACCAAAAAATCAAAGGCCATCATAGTTTGAAATTTGAATAGCTAAACAAATTTGAAAGTTGTGCAGAAATTTTTTAATATTGGACTGGTATCCAAGGCATCCCAAAATAGAAAAGGCGCATAAATTTGGACAGAATGGTCAGAGTCTGATATTAAATAATAAGATAGATGTGCGAGACATGCGCCTGAGCTTTTGTAAAAGGGAGAAAGATCACAGGTTGAGGGAGGAAACTGGCAAACTGTCTGAAAAGTAAAGGGTAGAGAAGACATGAATCTAGGGATGGATTAAGGACAACCAGGCAAGGAAAGAGGAAAGTGGGGAAGGAGATTAGAACTGAGGTTGAGGAAAGTCAGCAGAATAGATCCAGTAAAGAAGAATGAAGAAGGGAGAGATGGATGGCTGCCTGCTACTAAGTAGAGAGGAGGAGGAAGGAGAGAGATGTGCAGAATATGTTTACCTTGTTTATGCTAGAGGAATAAATATTCATTTTAAAATTTAATCCTAATCTACTTAAAACATCAGGATATCAGTTAGTTACTAATCCAATTTTCAGTCAAGCCCAGAGTTCAAATTCCTATACGGAACAAAATCATTTCAAATAATTGTTTTTCATTTCAAAACTACAGAGTAAAAGTAATTACTCTTGCATATTTGTGATCTCCTACAACTTATCCACAGATTAAAAACCCTGTGAGGACCTCATAAGGCTTAACTATGTACAAGTTCCTCTGCCTTTTGTGAAGTTAGTGGTGTATATCTGCTGATTTGACGAAAGGGCCACTTTTTTCCCTGAAATTCCCCAGCTAACGTAACTGGGATTTTGCATCACAAATGACAATAGGCATGAGATTTCACCTTTCCGTGTCTAAGAAACAGGTGTGATTGATCATGCTGCGCATCTTGCACAGATATATCCAGAACTTCATTTCCAATCATTAATTGTACACTTCCATCAGACCATTCCACAAAGCGTGCATTGCTTTCCACCTACATACAGAAATATCCATTCAATCAGTACCAAGAAATGCCAAATAAATCAGAATTTTTTCTTGATCTGTGAATCCAAACTCGCATAAAGTATTAAAGTTTTCTCAAAGTCTGACCAATGATAAATAACTAACAAGCAGTCCAACATGTAGAGTTATTTAGACAATGCAAGCATCTGTTTCTAAGTCAGTCTTACGACTAATATATAACACAAATTTTCCTTTTACCCGTAATCCTTACTCTTCTTTTGTTGAAGGGGGATTTTACTTGTCATTGCATGGTCCAGCTTTGAAAGCTTTAGATCCAACAGACATCGGTGGTATTTGACCAGACACCAAAGACGTTAAAGCGGAGATAACCTAGTAGTATTTTTTTTAAGAAACATAACCTATTATATATTACCTCCTCATTTTCTTGATTTCATGTTCATTTGGTGTGCTTTATGCCTTTTGTTTCTTCTACTTTACCCCTTTTCCCCTGTCATTATTCATCATACCCTCCACTAACATTTTTTTTATAATTGTTATTCTGAGTCAGCTTGCGGGCACCTCAACTAATTCCATGGGCTAGTTGCTCCCTGATAACTCTGCCCCCAAGGCTTGGACCGATGTGAACTGCGAAAAGATAATGCTTCAGCTGGGTTCTGAACCTCCTTCATTGACCACTTAGACACCCTTGGATTTTTCCTTCCACTAACATTTGATAATTTTAATTATTATTTGGATAAACATTTCAGAACAACAAAAGTTCCCTTTCTCGTAAAAGAAAAAGAGTCGCCTAGCATCATCAGAAAACCCACGCCATAGAACTTTTAACTTTTTCTTTTTTGATAAGGTAAAGGTTTATTGACTAAGTACCACGAAGGTACCAAAATCAAAGGTTACAAACGACTGCTGGGTATATCCATGCCGCAGAACTTAACTGCTGGGTATATCCATGCAGCAGAACTTAACTTACACTGATGAACCCAGCATGTGCAACATAAACAAGCGCAAAATTGCTTATTTCATCAGGATAGCCAAAGATACGAATTGATTTTCTGAAACCACGCCATGGCATATAAATATAACCGAGATTATGCAAAATTTCACTTGCGTATGTTATCGGAGTTCTTTATTTCCCCAACAGACAGTATTATTAACTAAGCTAATATGCTTCTTAGATGTAGATTCATCACAAAACGTCACCTTCAACATAATGTAAAAAATATTTATTTGATAACACCATTTTGTCGACTTGATGTTTACTTGATGAACATTATGTCTTTCCTTCTCACAAATTGTTTGGTTCAGTTCCTATCATCAAGGAATAACACCACTACCAATTTTAATTGTTTTAATTATATGGAATATACTTTTTAAAATATGGTGAATTATGTGGAATAAACTTCAGAACTACAAAATTCCCTATTTGCTACAAGAAAAGATGCCTCCTAACAGCGTCAGACAGAACTGTGGTACTGAGCTTAAAGCTTATATTGATATCTGATGAATCGACGCATGTGCAACTTTCAAAAAAGAAAAATGAACTTATCTAATTCATCAGGAAAATCAAAGATGAGCTGATTTTCTGATCCATGCCCGAGAATATAGACATAAAAAAGTTTATTCAAAATTCACTATAATTTTCTTTTGAGAAATATAATTCACTTACAGTTGTTGTGCCATCGGGTTTTTTAACTTTCCTCCATCGAACAATGTTGTTAACCAAGCTGATGCGCTTCTTGGATCCAGACTCATCAGTCTCAAAAACGTCCTCTTCAACATAGGTCTCTGGATCAAAGGGCTTGGGATCAATGCCCATTATGTTAGAAACCTTGATCATGCTCATCTGCGTCATAAGAAAGTGAACGAGTAAAAAGATCAGGATTACACACCAAATGATATTTTTCAATCATTAACGGTTCCAGGGTGATAAAAAGGCAGCAACAATAATGAGAAGCATGAATGAAGTTTTAAATATTTGACAAACGCACATAAGCAACAGCATCACATGGACCAACTGAATTTTCTAGTACAAAAAGAGATAACCGGACCACAGTTTAGTCTGATTGAAAGTTTTCTCCAATAGAAGCTTAAAACTTGTCCAAGGTCTTTAGACGATACGCCATGCTATAACCACCTTGGATTTAAAGAATCCATGTTATAAATTGGATGGTTACATTTGGGAGCAAATAAATAATTAGCTTTATGAAAAGACTAAGTTATAATACAGACTTATATGTTGCTTGTTACACTTGCATTGACCTTCAATACTTACAAAGAGTCTTCCTAGTTTCTAGTCTATTCTCATCCTTTGGACAGAATCACTCCCCCTGATCATAAGTTCTCCAATCAAGCATTTGATACCCTCAAACCACTGAATCTCTTATGACTCGAAGGATAAAAAGACTAATCATGTCTCTCGGCCCCTCACCATAAATAGAAATGTAGGAACAGCTTCACGTCTACCGCTCACATGACTTATCAAAAGAATGCTAATACTCAAATGAGGAACAGGGAAACATCCTTTGATCCTCAAGTCCCAGACTGAAAGAAAAGAAACATATAACATGCCTTCCCTATTTTGGTTCAAGAACTATAAACAGATAAAACTTTTTTAACTTTCGAAGAAAAGGCTTTTAAAACACTATAAGCAAAATGTTGGAGTCTCACATCGGTGGGTTAAAGGGTCCTTGGTCTCCTTATATGATTTTGGACAATCCTCCCCTTATGAGCTAGCTTTTGAGGTTGAGTTAAGCTCAAGATCCATTTCTTTATCATGGTATCAGAGTCAGGCCCACCCAGTTCATTGTTTCCGATGTTGGGCCCCCCGTCTTATATTGTCCACGCTCCAGATGTCCAGCCCTGGGCGTGCGGGGGGTGTTGGAGTCCCACATCGATGGGTTAAAGGATCCTTGGTCTCCGATGTTAGCCCCCCGTCTTATATTGTCCACGCTCCAGATGTCCAGCCCTGGGCGTGCGGGGGTGTTGAAGTCCCACAGTGGTGGGTTAATGGGTCCTTGATCTCCTTATATGGTTTTGGGCAATCCTTCCCTCATGAGCTAGCTTTTGAGATTGAGTTGGGCCCAAGATCCATTTCTTTATCATAGTATCAGAGCCAGGCCCACCAAGTTCATTGTTTCCGATGTTGGGCCCCCATCTTATATTGTCCACACTCCAGATGTCCAGCCCTGGGCATGCGAGGTCGGTGGGTTAAAGGGTCTTTGGTCTCCTTATATGGTCTCCTTATATGGTCCTTGGTCTCCTTACATGGTCCTTGGTCTCCTTGACCAAGGATCCTTTAACCCACCGATGTGGGACTCCAACACAAAAAGTTATTCTTTTTCCTCCTTCCCTATAACATAGAATTAGAAGAAGTGACAAATACAACAGATGTGTGTATTCTACTTGTTAGTCTAGATATGAATCATTCAGGGTAAATTTTTGCAATACAGTCCGCAAAAATGGTCCTACAAACTTAGTGAGCGGCCGGACTTCAGAACCAATAATTAAGCCTCTCTAAGCTAATTTGTAAATGTCAACTATCAAGAGTGTCAAAGGAAAAACAGCTACCAGTGCAATATCAACCAAGTTAAGTCATAGAAATACAGACTTTGCAGTTTGAAACTTTTTGATGTGCAACATCAACCAAGTAAAGTCGAATGAACTTTTTTGAACAACCATGGTGTTCAAGACAGCTTGTGTACACCACAACAATTCCAGGGGCAAAATATTTGAAAACTTCAAGTAAATAATTTGCAAAAGGAATTTGAATACTAATTCACCATACAAAATACAGCACCCGTCATATAACAAAGTAGCAACCATCAAGTGGCTCTGCCCCCTGTATATTCACAAGGTTAAATTATTTTTTATTTACATGTAGATGTTGAAAATCTCCTTGTCTTCTGTGTGCTTACTTCTTTATATATGGAACCCCCTTAACGAAAATTCTAGTTCTGTCACTGGCAACCGCAATACATAAATTTGGATTTAGTCAGGCCCCAGTACCGAACATAGGGTGGGGTACCCAAAAAAAAGAAAAAAAAAAACAAATAATACATCATGTATGCGCAATATGAACCCGTGATCAAGCCATAATACTATCAAATTTGATGTAGTTAGGTCCCACCAACAATAGGTACAAGGTAGCTCTTTCCACCAAGGCTAGGACAGATGGGAAGAGACCACCGACAGATTTTGTCTTTGACGGGATTTGAACCCGCTTCATTGACAACTAGGTCACACCCTTGGTGCAATGAACATTTTTAATCTTGTCATTATTTCAAAATTCAGATGCAAACTAAGCAGCCAAAAGGGGAAGAAACACGAAAAAGATTTCTGCAGTACATCAGTAGAAACAAGAAATAATACTGACCCTGTCTGAATAAGCTGGCGGTTGACACAATGGAATCTCCAGCTCTAATGGGGGCCCAACTGGTTTTTCCTTAGTCTTAGATTCCACATGCTCTTCAGACCCATATCCGCCATCATCTTCGGGTATAATATCATCTGGCCTTAAATTTCCGTAGCTATTTTCCTCTTCCATAGGGGATATCTGCAATGCCAAATATTTTAAATCCATAACCGAACCAAACAAGAACTAAAGTTAAATTGTACTCATTTAGCACTTGTACTAACATTTTGCTCCGCATCAATTTGATTCTGAACAACATAATCAGCCTCTTCTTCGTCCTCTGAATCCCCAAACACATCACGAATAGGGGCAGAGGATATGTGAGCCTCATCTTTCTCTTCCCCGGGAGACCTACTGCAAAACAAAAGGTCGCTGTGTTTAAAAGAAAACATTGGATGCTACAAAACAATATCAGAGAAGAATTTCTTTACTCCAAAATAAGAAATCGGAATTACAGTTACCATCTTATGTAATCAAACCTTTTACAATGTATTTTTTACTATTGGTCCACATCTGATATACGATACCAGAGTGATATGAAAGATTTACAACAGATTAACTCAAGCCGAATCAGCAATGATCAGTTGCAATAGGACCCATGAGATGGTTATGAAAAGACTGAAACATGTCTGTACATTCTCCCCAAGCAAAAACATCAAGAGGGAAAAAAAAAAGGAGGGGGAAGGGGGAGAGGCAAAAACATCAAGAGGGAAAAAAAAAAAAAGGAGGGGGAAGGGGGAGAGTAGAAGTAGTGACAGGAAGGACCAGAGAACCAGTCACCTTGGACTTCTAGCTTGATTTACTTCCTCATCTTCGTTGTCAGCATATTGGTTTTCCTCAGATCTTTCTGATTCACTGTCAATTACTTCCCGCCTCCTACTGGTCACTACTCTTTGACCATATTCTTCTTTTTCATCGCTCTCTGAATCTCTTCCTTCACTATGTACCCTCTGATCGCCAACTTCAACTTCCTGAGAACTCTGATCTCTTTCACCCTCACTCTCTCCATGCCCAGGATCAACATCCTGCATTTCACCTTCACTCTCCATCTCAGCCTCCCCTTGGCCTTCTACTTCACCTTCACCTTCAGCTTGCCCATCACCTTCGCCTTCACCTTCAGCTTCCCCATCAACATCAACATCAACATCACCTTCACCTTCACCCTCACCTTCACCTTCACCTTCACCTTCACCTTCACCTTCACCTTCACCTTCACCTTCGGGCTCCACGCCTCCATCCGCATCATCCTGAAGAAGAAAATAATAGTAAAGAACAGTTTCAAAGTACATTTATGCAAGCAGACAAAATTAGAATGAAAAATGTGACATCCAATTCCAAGAAGCAAAGGTAACATTGACTGAAATTATGAAGCTTTTATTTTGTTTTGACCAAGATATTAACACATAAGAGCATGTTAGATCGCTTCAAGTAATGTCATCAAGTAGAAAAAGATAGAATTTTATAAATCTAAAACAATCAAGGAGAACTACACCACTGTGGCCCAACAAATCTTTGTAAGCTACATCTATAAATAACAACACCAAATCAGATTGCGTGTGAGAAAGAATCATCCATGATTCCATTCCATGTGTCTATCTTTCTTTTTTCAAAAATGATTCGATTTTTACGAGTTTATTCAATAGGAGAGTCAAAGTTAACATGAAAATAGCATATATTTTAACATTTATTAGGCTGGCATGCCACAGAACGAGGACAGTTCGTTCAAACCACTGAGCACACACATTCAAGATTCCTTTTTGTTGCTTTTTTTTTCACTCAAAAAACAACAACAAAAACATACCCATTGGAGTCCCACAAGGTAGGGTGGTCAAGGTCTCTAGGAGGACGGAGGGTAGAATGTAAGCAGATCTTCTACCTCATGGAGATAGAGAGGTTGTTTCCAATAGACCATCGGCATTTTTTCCCTCAAGAAGTAGACTAAATTGGATTAAACCTGCTCATTTATCCCTGCTCCAACTACTTAACATGTCGGGACTACCTTCGAAATCATTCTTGTACACATGAAGGAATAAACATACATGATAGCCGATTAGGGAC
>NC_061113.1:253648958-253727310 GCF_002878395.1 Capsicum annuum
TGAAAATCAAATAAAATCATATCACATTAATTCACTGACTAAAATTTTTATTATTAAAAAAAAAAAAAACACAACAACAAGTCAGTTAATCAAAATGAAGAAAATTGAATTTTTCTTGCATTTTTTTCCTCGAAAAAGTAGGATTAAACCTGCTCATTTCACCCTGCTCCAATTGCTTGAGCAGAAAATCAAATAAAATCATATCACATTAATTCACTGACTAAAAAATAAAAATTCAACCAAAAACACAACTCGATTAATCAAAAAAGAAGAAAATTGAACATGATAAACCAATTAGGGCCAAGTTTTAACAATTCAGCAGAAAATCAAACAAAATCATATCACATTAATTCACTGACAAAAAAATACCTCGAATAATCAAACAAAGAGGAAAATTGAACACGATAAACCAATTAGGGCCAAGTTTTTGAGCAAAAAATCAAATAAAATCATATCACATTAATTCACCGACTAAAAATTCAACAAAAAAACAACTCAACTAATAAAAAAAAAATCGAACCGAAGCATAATCAGGTTGACGGTTGGATTCGTGTTCGGATTCAACTTCCTCTTCTTCTTCCTCCTCCTCTTCGGATTGGTCACCGAATAGGTTTTGCATCATCTGATGCCTCTTCTCTTCACCCACCATGGCTTTTGCTCTTTGCTCTTTGCTCTCTCTCTCTCTCTCTGCCTTTGCTTCAGTTTTTTCTCTCCCTTTTATTGCTTCAATTCGGTGCTTTTAAAGCCTTTTCCACAGTTTCTGTAGACTGTTTTGTAACGCCTATGTGAAACTGTGTGAAGCTGAGTAATATCACCACCTGTATTCCGAGTTTTCTTTAAAATCACTGCTTGTTAGGCTTAATACATGACAGACCAATGAGAAATTTTCCTAAATACTAAGCGGTTTTTTTGTTATGAAAAATTATATTTTCTGCCCCATTTTTACTGGTCACATTTTATTTCGCCAATTCAAATTATATATTCTTACTTGTCATATTTTCATTTTGCACACTTATTAAGAAAAATAATTATTGTCATTGTTATTTTACAATATTATCCCTATTTAATGATGTTTACTATTGTGTCTTGCAATTAATTTGAAGAAAAACAATTATTGTTGGTAAAATAGATAAATAAAAATTTGTTTTTTCTTGATTGTCAAAAATAACAATTAAAAATGAAAATTCAACTAGAAAATAAGTGACAAGTAAAAGTTATTGGAGGAAATAGTTTTTGACCCGCATTCTAATAGTATTTTTTTATTATATAATATAAAAAAAATTACAACTTATGGTATTTTTAGTTGAGGTTTTAAACATTTAAATTTAAAATTTAAAATATTAAGCTTACTTCAATTTAGCTTCAAAGTTAGTCAAATTAACTTTTACAAGATAAAATGTGGCAAATAAAAATCAACAGAGGATGTACTTTTTTCTGAAGTTGGAATCCAAAGAATATGTTTAGTTATAAAATAAAAAAAAATCAAAATTCAGATTCAACTTCAAATTGAATTTCAAAATTTTTAAAAAATTGAAAACCAACAACTTTATTTTCTCTCCAAATTACTCGTAAAAACTAAATATTATCATATATATTTATAATCAAATATATAATTTGTTTTGAAAATGATATTTCTTACTTTGAAAACAAAAAATATTTTTTCATACATTCACAATTTTAACGCCGAATGCCTTGAAGTAATTAATTTTTTTCGATTTTGATGTGGATGTTTTTTCTTTATTTGTCTTTTCATATTTGTGACACAAGCAATGACCCATTGTATTATTTTCACACGCAACATCTTGACGGTGAGACAGAATGCCTAGGAGCAAAACAAACTTTGAGTCTCAATCATAATCTGAGTTGGATGCATTCATAACAAGGTCAAATATATTTGAAACTAACTTTAAACTTTAGTTTTTTTGAATCTTTTCACGATAATAATTACATAACCACTTTTCGTATTTATCTCAATTTTTTAGGAACAATGAGCTATAAAAATACCCTTAATAATCCAACGGAGAAGTAATATATACAACAATACTTTAGTGCAATTAAATAGGGGAGTGATGAGTTTTAGAAAAAAAAAATTAATCAATCACATCAGTATGATTATTAGATCTTTTAAGAAGAAATTGTAAATAGAGTCATTTTATATGAATATGTAATTGTATTGAATAATTAAACAAGCTATTAATTTCTAAAATAATTTGAAAAGGTATTGAATAATAACCAAATAAATTTATATTTGTAAATATAGGTTTTATATATTAAATTTAAAAATAATGAAACATTACAAAAAGTTGCCTTGGAAGGAAGATAGAAATGGCTATTATAACAAGTAATTATCAATCAAAGTTTTAACACTGATATTTAGTATGCTGCTTCCGTTGACACTTAATTTAGTCTTAGCATCTTGAGTAATAAGTTACAAGATATTTCAACTATCTTGAGTAATTATTTATAAGATGCTGAGTATGTTTATTCTTGTATAAATTAAATTTTTCTTATTGGATATCAATTGTAGTGATTCTTGAGTCTCGTTATTATTAACATCTTTTAAACACGTTTAATTTATATATTTTTTTGTCTTAGTTTAACTTTATTTTATATTAATATAAAATAGTGAGATAGAATTCTATACTAATATTAGTTTCTTAATCGATGTTAAGTATTCAGTAGTAGATTACCCCATTATTATTATAGTGGTCAAAATCTTCAAATGGGAAGTGATGATGATAAGCTAAATACTTAAATGACCCTATAAATAGATAACATTCTAGTTCTTGGTCTTATGTTTTATTCTATTATTGATGGTCTTATTTATATGTTGTGTGAAATAGCTGAGAATTTCAAAAGTAGGTTATTTCATTATTGTGAAATGGTCAAAATCTTCAATGGGGAGTGAAGATGATAGGTTGAATACTTAAATAGCCTTATAAACGATTAATATTGCAGTTTTTAGAGCTCGTAATGTATGATTTTTGTTTTATGCTATTATTGATAGTTTTATATGTATGTTGTGTGAAATAACTAAGTATTTCATTATTGGTTATTTTACTATTATTGTGAAATTATCAAAATGTTTAATAAGGAACGAAGCTGATAGGCTAGATACTTAAATAGCCCTACAATCGGGTAATATTATAGTTCTTGGAGCTTCTAGTGTATAGTTTTTGTTTTATTCTATTATTGATAGTCTGATGTATATGTTGTGTGAAATTTGATACGAGATGATTTATGGTTTGAGAACGAAGTCATCCAAAACAAAAGATACATATTTTAACAGGACAATATTCATACGAGACACAAAGCAATTCAAAGATTAATTACATAGCAAAAGTTTTAAAAACACATATTTTAAATGTTTGAAGGCTATAAATATTTATATAAAATTACTTTAATTTTCATCTAACCATTTATTCTTGGATGGGAGCTAAGGCTGCATTTGTTTTTTTTAAGATTCAGAGGTCTGAATCTGAATGCACATCTGAATGATTAAGATGTTGTCTCTGGATCTGAAAACTGAATTATTAAGACTGTTTGTTTTTCAACATCTGAATGTGTAAAAAAAAAATTATTTGTGTATATAATAAAATAAAAAGTACAATTCAAATAATTATTATGTTTGTTAGTGATAGTGTAGATGGTTTAAAATAGTGGTTGCAGTGGCAATGATTGATGTTAGTGATTAGTAATATTGGTGGTGATATTGTGATGGTTGGTATTGTAGTGACTGTTATGATGGTAGCAGTTGATAGTGGTGGTGATGGTTTGTGATGTGACGTTGCTTGATGTCAGTAGTTGGAGGTGTTGATTGTGATGTCTAAAAAATGAATGCATGATGGTTTAATAATGTGTTGGTGCTAGTTGGAGATGTTATTAATTGTGATGGTGGAGATGGTTATTAGTAGAGATAAATGATAGCGATGATAGTGGTTGAAGTGATGGTAGAGGTGGGGTTAATAGTGACAATGGTGGTGGCTACCAAAGAATGTATGGAGGTTATGATGTATTAGTGGTAGTTAGCGGTGATGTTAGTTGTGATAGATGAATTGGTCGATAGTAGGGATTGACCGATAGTGGTTGATGATGGTGGTGGTGTTGACGGCGGCGGTGGCGGTGAATATAATTAGAATAATAGAGGTAGTAGGTGTGGTAGCGATTAACAATAATGGTTGGTAGCGATATTTATTGTCGATGATGGTTATGATGGTGGAGGTGGGTAGTGGTTGACAATGATGGCGATGGCAGAGGTGGTTAGTGGTAGTGATTGATGATTATGAATAGAGTGGTGGTGAATATTATCCAATACCAGAATACCTCTTCAGACCTATTAAGGCCTCATTTGTTTGCACTTAATGGAGATCTGAATCTGAATGGTTCAGATTTCAGACCATTAAGTGTATTTTTTTTAATTAAAATTTTAGCTCTTAATAGGTCTGGATAGATCTTAATCATTCAGATCTAGAACCAAGTCTTAATAGGTCTGAAGAGATATTCTGGTGTTTGATAATATACCACTCTGTTCATAATAAGTAGTCACCACCACTAACCACCTCTGTCACCACTACCATTGTCAACCACCACTCACCACCACCAACCACCTTTACCATCACAACCACCATCGATAATAAATATCGTTACCAACAACTATTGTCAATCCCTACCGCACCTACTACCTCTATTATTCTATTATATTCACCGTCACCACCAGCGTCGACAACACCACCATCATCAACCACTACCGGTCAATTCCTACTATTGACCAACTGATACGGGAATGACAACGAAAACATGAAATCACACTCCAACTCAGTCCATCAATCTTAAGGATTCGAGGACCAAGTTAGAGACCACACTCGGATTCGTTACCAACAACAAGAATACAAGATACAAGGATGTATTTCAACAACAAAACAACTATAAAACGTGATGAACAATATCAACAACAATAACACAAGTTTCGGATTCAATAAATGACCCAAAACAGTCCACTACACAAGATAACAACAATAAAAGTAAAGGGTAGATAGTGAGACCAAGATTATTACAAGATTAAGAACTAGAGAGTGTATTAAACTCAAAAACCCTAATGAATGTAATAATCAAAACCACACTCTTAAGGTGACCGCCAAGGGAATCAACTCAACTCAAGATCCACCGTTTTCAAGCAAAGATCAATACTAGCTTTTCCAAACTCTAACTAAGACTAAGTGTTCTACTCTCAAGAGAGAGAATTTTTAATGTTTCAATCTTTCATCTTTCATAAACTAAAGCGAAAAGACTTAAAATGCACTACTTATAGTATATTACAAAAATAGATAAAAAGACCACATTACCCTTAATGACTAGGGGTGGCCTTGGTGTGTTGGAAGACAATATGAATTATCCAAAATGCCCTTAAAGCTAAGTGACCAAAATGCCCTTAGTAAAGGAAACCAAAATCGTGAACCAACAAAGGTGGTCCAAACCCGAAAGTCCTTAAGTCTTCAAGGCTCCAAGCAATCTTCCACACTTGGGTTTGATCAATGATGGGCTAAAAATATCCCCTCCAAGTATGATCCCATGCCCTCCATGCGACCAAAGCTTGATTCTTCACATAGTGAATTTGAATGATATCGTTAAAAGCTAAGGCGGCCATTATTCTTGTATCACCAACTCATCTATCACAACTAAGACCACTACTAACTATCACTAATACATCACAACCTCCACACATTCTTCGGCCGCCACCACCATTAACACTAGTAACGTCACATCTACCACCAATTCAACCACTACCATCGCTACAATTTATCTCTACTAACAACCATCTCCATCATCTCAACAAATAACATCTCCAGCTAGCACCAACACATCATCAACCATCATCCATTCATGTTTCAGCCAACACAACCAACACCTCAAACTACTAACATCAAGCAATGTCACATCACCACCACCACCACTACTATCAATCGCTACCATCATAACAGTCACTACAATACCAACCATCACAACTATCACCATCAACATTATTTATCACCAACATTAATCATTGTCACCGCAACCACCATTATAAACCATATCCATTATCACTAACAAACATAAATGTTTTTTCTCAATCAAATAATAATTTTGTTGTATTAAATTATATACTTTTATTATATATAATTATTTTTTCATTTGAATTGTATTTTTTATTTTATTATATACAAATAAATTTTTTTTGCACATTCAGATGTTGAAAAATAAATAGTTTTAATCATTCAATTTTCAGATCTAGAGACAACATCTTAATCATTCAGATGTGCATTCAGATTCAGACGTCTGAATCTTAAAAAAAAACAAATACACCCTTAGACTTGATTTTAGATCTGAATGATTAAGACCTATCCAGATCTATTAAGAGCTAAAATTTTAATTAAAAATAAATGCACTTAATAGTCTGAAGTCTGAACCATTCAGATTTAGACCTCCATTAAATGCAAACAAATAAGCCCTAAGTATGTCCTTAGGAGGTTATCTACGCATAAACTACTAACTGCTTAAGTTATTTAAACATTTTAAAATCACGATGAAGGTTATTTAACATCTACACTCTCCAATTATTTGGTTGTTTATTAACTACATGAGATACTTAAAAGAAGAGTAGTTTTTGTTGGAATTTTTGTTATGATTTTTTTACCAAATTTGAGTACTAATTTTATATTAATGGAAATAAAAAATAATTTCATAATTATTTTACTTTTCTTAAAAGGAAAAAACTCTTTGACTAACTTCTTTTTTGGAACAAAGATTTTGTACCTCCGTGAATAGAAGAACTATCTTTTCATACAATAACATTCACAGTATAGTCCTCAAAAGAGTCAGGTTTTAAAGAGAGATTTTCTCCTAATATATGTATATGCATTTTGAATTAGTTTTTTATATGTAAATCAATTGACTAAATCATACTATTAATAATACTAGTTTAGGTGTACGCGTCTTGCGCGTATACCTCACTTTATTGAATTCAAATAACATATTTGTCTAAATAACAAAGATAAATACAATAATTAAATTCAACATCTTTTGGAGAATTTGTTTAATTAAACCTAACCTTTACCAAAAAAATTGTCAAAGTCGGTCAACATTCATCTACCACCTGTAAATTGCAACAAAACAATACGATGATAGAGACATCAAAACAATATAATTACATAAAAAAAATTTCAAATCCGTCTGACACTCATCTACCATCTGTAAACTATAACAAAATAATACGATAATAGAGATATCAAAATAATACAACTAAACTTAACCTTTACACAAAAGAAAATTCTCAAAACAGAAATATAAAATAATATTATTAAACCTAACCTTTAGCTAAAAAAATCCTCAAAGCTGACCGACATTCATCTACCACCTGTAAATTCATCTACGACCTGTAAACTACAAAAAATAATACAATAGAAATCACAAAACGTCAATTTTGATTAAAATAATTCTTGTGTGGCGAAATTTTTGACCTTAAAGAATGACTTGAATTAAAACAAAGAAGATATATATATGCACACACGTTAAATTCTATTACTGTTGACAAAAACAGTGAAAAAGTTGAGGGTTAGAAAATTAAACATCCACCAATCTAGACATGCAACCGAATTAAGTTAGATGAACATAAATCATATTTTCCCAATAAGTAAATTGATTTATTTAGTTTAACGTGCATCTCAATATTTATAGAAGTATTTCCTTAATAGAGTTCTATTTTAGGAGTATTTTTCTATCATATTTTAGGAGTATTTTTCTAATTGATCAATACAAAAGGAAAAATATTAATTGATTCTCCTTTCATATATTTTTGGAGTCCTATATATTTTAGGAGTCTAGTTAATATATAAAAATAATTAAATAATAATTAAAGAAAATCGTGAAAAAACAGTTTTGTCTAAAGAAAAGTCTTTTAATGAAAGACAAAAAGTTCAAATCACTTTTTTAAGGGTTTTCACACTTTTAATATATTATATAGATTATAGATTATAGATATAGATATTTTTAGTATGTTTTACTTATCTTCTGAATTATCGCCTATCTAGTTTGCAACTAATAGCTTCCGCATGACGACGTATCAATTCCGAACCTCAACAAGTGATATTAGACCTTATGGTTCAATGATCCCATGAGTCCGATGGTTCGATGGTCCGAACAAGGTTGAGAACATGACAAGACGGTTTCAAATCAATATGCAATCATTTTGATTTTAAATTTTTTTATAATTTATTAATATTTTAACGAAGATATCAAGTCTAAGTATATAGAGAAATTATTATTATATAATGTAACATTTATTCAAAATGATTTTCCAATATTTATATTTATAATATACCAAAAGTAATGTGTTGGTTTGAATAAAGTAGTAATAAAATTTGATTGGCATATGAGTTTGGTCAAAAGTAACGAATTTGTGGCTTGAAGTATTAAAAATTTTATATTGGTGAGAGTAATAGATATACGAGATATAAATGGTTTAAAGAGTAATAATATGGACTATAGAATTTATTTATATATGAAATAAATGGCTAGTAGACATAAATGATGGAGCATTTTTTTTTTTACAATATATAAACTTGTAAGTTAACTTTTGTATTTGAAAAAAAAATTAATCATGAATTTTGGAGAATTTGAGATTTCATCTCATGAGATGAAATCATCATTAAATCGCATGTCTAAATGTTGATTTCATCTCATAATTTTAAAGCATAAGATAAAATCATGTCCAATCACCTACTTAGTGCATTTGATTGTCACATAGCTGTGATGGCGTTCAACTATCCCAGTAAGTCGAATCGAGATGTATATCAACCCAGTATTTACAATACAATGTGAAAGTAAAGTAAACTCCCAGTTCTTGGTGTTACATTGTCATGAGCAAAACTAAAAAGAAAAAGTACAAATAACTGAGACAATGGAATTGCAAAAAAAACATAAAGGTAGAAAGGATTATGTACATTCACTAGGTAGCTTAATCTATTAAGAAGTTGGTATTCTTCCGTTATAGAATCAATAAGGAAAATTTAGTTAGACACATATAAAAAGGTCAAGATATGAGTAATATATTATATTCTCTTAAATTAAAATTAAGAACTAATTAAGGTTTGTTACGTCATTTTTTCTGGTGGGATTATTATAAAATTCGGTCATAGTGACTTTTGTGATGACAGAAGCAAAGTAAAATGACTTTTGTGTAATGAATGAAAGAAAAATGACTTTTATGTAATAGATGCAAATCTAAGTGACCATGGATGAAATTTACTCATGGTAAAGCCATCATATTTCCTGTTAAACTCCACAGGACAACAAGTACAAAGCTGTCACCAGAAGAAAATCTGGAAGGCAAAAAGCTCCATCGATAATGAGGTGTTTTTCTTGGTTGGTAATCGATCAAAAGAAGAGCATGTCTAACTCATGACTACAAAGAAGTGGGAAATCCAGCTATCTTCAAGATGTTTTCTATGTTACGGAAGTGCAGAAAACAATAGCGACTAATTTCTACAATGCAAAGTGATTGGACAATTGTGGCAGGTCTTTTTGAGTATGTTTGGCCTCGACCATGCCAGGAACCACAATGGAGTTAGTAAATTGTTGGGGAAAAGGGGGAGGTAGAGGAAACAGAAGAAATGGTGGAGTGTTGGGCTGGAGTTCCTTTCTAGCTTGTGTATGGTGGACTGTATGGAAAGAGAGAATGCAACGTATTTTCAAGACAATAGCAGTTCAAAAAAAAAAATAAAGATGGACTATATACCATCCTTATTCTAAATACAAAAATAATAAACCCATTCAAACATGCTCAAAGACCACGATTTTTGGGGAAAAAAGTGCATTTAAGCGATAGCAGAAGTTGTTTTACATAACTGAAAAAATAATTTTTTCCCTAGAACAACACTTTTGGAACCTCGTCCATACAAAAATCACTGTTGTAATATTAGTAAAAGTATTTATAGAATTGATAAGCTAAATAGAAATTGTTATTTTATACAAGTACTTTTCTGAAAAGAACTTCTAGCAAATACTTCTAAATATAAGCAGATATTTGAAGGTTGCCAAACAGCCTACGCGTCCTGACTCGCGTGGTGAAACAACCCCCACAGAAAGAGATCGTTGTTCAATCCTGCAAGAGCATGCACAAGGTGAAAGGCAACTCTACAATTACCAAATACTCTTTTCTTTAAGAAATTTTCAGATTATAGATGTACGTTGAGAATTACTACACAGGGCTGTGGATGCAAGTACAAGCAGCTCAACATCATTTATAAGCGTTTTCATCACCAAATCTTTGTTACGCATGAATTCCACCAGAGCAATATATATCTCAGACCTGCATAGAATTAGAAATGCAAATTAATTTTTAGTTAAACCTTTCTTGAGTAAGGGCATCACCTCTACGTCACAACCCTTATCCCTTTTCAAATAGATATATAAGGCAAAAGCTAATCTTTCTCTCTCACTTGCAAGAAAATACAGTCCTATATCGTCTTTACCCGGAAAATGATTGTTGAATAGATCATTCCAGATAACCCCACGGGAAACTAGTTTAAATTTAAGAGTATCAGGCAATAGCCTAGAGAACTCATACACCTTACGCCTGACTCTGGAAGGAGGATAAGCATGGATACAATTATTGAGCACCCCAGGTGCAAATTTCGGAGCACCTATGATGTCAAAACTTCCCCTGAAACACAAAGAGGAAGAGAGAGATTAATAATTATATGGAAGAGAGCATTTATGTGTGTTTAATAATGCCAATTCCTCGTATAAAAGAAAGATTTTTAATATATATATATAGTCATAATCAAAGGGAATTTATTTTTTTTTGCTTTTTCATGCTCAATTTTACCTGTATTAATATTACTAATTAATGTAAGTGATGAAGTGTACTTACTTCCAGGAATGAGCTAGAGCAGGATCACAAGGGTGTGCCACAACTCTTGAAGAGCCAGTCATATTCAACGGGTTTCCATATTTATTTAAGCTTGATGGTAGAGAGAGCGCTTCTTCAACGGATAGATATTTTGTTTTTCCAGTTTTTACCTTCTTTTCCCAATTAATACCACAACAACCAGGAAACTTATTGTGTTTACTTGGTGGCGTAGTGCTCTGATGAATCTTTCCAGAGGCATGTAACATGGATCCCTCCGAAAACTCATTTTCTCGTCCAAGTAATGAAGACATTACCCCTTTGTCCTTGTCACATACTTGACAGCACCAATATTTTGGTGCTTCCACATAACAACACAGAAGACAATATCTGAAAGGACGAGAAAAAATAGAATTTTTAAAAATAGAAAAATATACATAAAAGATACTGAAAGTATATAAGAGAACTAAATGAAACAACATGCTAATGAAAGAACCATGGTATCCTCGGAGGTAATTCTATTTTCAGATATCGAAAAGATTTTTGATTAACTATTTAGAGATAGTTAACACTCAATATCTTTTCTAGTTATCATCTTAACTTATGAGACATTTTTTTTTTTAATTAAAAATGCTAAATTTTTATATTAAGACACAAGTTAAACTTCAAAATATAGCAAACAACATGAGAAATGGAGTCACTCTACAAATTATTGTATAATTTTCAAAAATATAATTCAAGATTATTTGTACAAAAACTTTATATGTTCTTTGAGTACAAGAGTGGGAGGATTATTTTGCATTTTTTTAAGGAAGGGAAAGTAAGTTGATAATCTAACTAGCAATTTACTTGGTAGAGGAGCAGACCCTTGTGTGAAAAGATCGACTTCTCCATTAGAGCACGGGTTTGGGATTGGGACAATGTTTGCGGTATACAAAGAACATATACAGATATGGCACAAGGTGATGAAACGAGTATGTATCAGACAGTCATGATTTTCAGCTCGCCATGACTTCCCTTTCATGCTAAAAATCGAGAAAGAGAGAGGGACTTACTCATGCACGTACACATTTTTACAGCGATAGCAGGTAATAATTGCATGTTGAATACCTATATCACCGCAAATATCACAAATCTTCTTCTGCAAGTTCACACAGAAAACATAAGAAATTCAAAAGTTGACTGACGCAAGTGAAGCTCCATTCAGCTTCTATTGCCGTACAAAATCTAGAGAGAAGACAACCTTCCTTTTTACATTTTGCTTGGGGTTGGAGGGGGGGGTGCATTTCTTTTTTTTGGACTCTCGAGAAGCGAGAAGTAACACATGAATTGGGACATAAGGAGTGCTAGTCTAGGGGCGCAAAAATCAGCTCAACCCAACCCAACTTGTTTAAGTTTAGGCTATTTTAAGTTTGATTTTTAATAAATTTTGTTAAAATATTTTAAAAAGAATATTTTTAATTTGATATATTATATTTATCCATAATAAAAAAAATATAATTTCATTAGATACTAAAAATTTATTAAAGAGTAAATAAATCAATAAAGGCTTGGTAAAAATTCAGTGGGATGAGTTATAACTCATCGCCTAGTTCATTTTGACCCAACCCATTTTGACTCAAATAAAATTGAATTTGATTGGGTCTTGATTCATTTGTTATATTGACCTGTTCTGACCCACCAAAATTTAACCCAACCCGTTCAATTGCCACCTCTAATTTCTAAGTACTGCTTCCTCCTTTTATTTTATTTTTGTCAAAAGGAATTTTTTTTAATAACTCTTTAATTTTAATTTTTGACACAACATAACTTAACACCATAAAACTATAAAATATTTGAGTACATTCTACTGTGTTTAGCTTAACATCAGAAACATTCAGAAAAAATAATTTTTAAAGTTTGTACCGAATCAAAATCAACAAATAAATTAAAACGAAGTAATGTTAAATGAAAAGTAAAGGTTTACTTTGTGGTCCTGATGACTCATGCATAATTCTTTTTGCCTTGGAGATTGAGGGGCCATTTGTGTTCCACGATGGGACACCGAAAAAATAGAAAGTACGAACAGGTTCTACACATCACACAATTTTTAGGCATTAAATTAAGTTTATAGGAATAATAATAATTAATATATATAATTCGTAAAATAATAAGGGCGGCAAAATAACTAACTATGCATAAAGTTGAGTGAAGATGGACTCTTATATCACTTTATAAAATGAATAAATTACAACGGTAGCAAAATGACCAATTATGCATAAGGTGATATTAATTAAAGTTTTAAAAATCCAACTAGGGTTATGATATGAAGAATAAGATCTCTTTCCCCCGAATAGGAAGATTTGTGTTCAAATTCTACAAATGAAAAAAAAAACAGTAAAAAGAATTTTCCCTCATTTACATAGACTGTGAAAGAATTTACTGAATTTACACAGTAAATAGACAATCCATGCAGCTAATCAATTGATTAAACCCAAAGTAGCTGATGAACAAATCCCGTAATTTTTTTAATTAAAAAAAAACAAGTGTAAGAGAACATGCATGTAAACTAATGAAGTGATAGAAATGTACTTAAAATTGAAAAGATAAACAAACACATATGAAATGTATAACAAAAGGGATAAACATCACACGTTAAAAGTTGATACTCTAGTCTTAAACACCCAAATCAAAGCATTTGTTTATGACTTATTTCTCAGATATGCTCATATATATAGGTGAAAAAGCATTTGTTTATGACTTATTTCTCAGATATGCTCATATATATAGGTGAAATTACGGATAAAGACAAAGATAAAAGGAGAGATAGTAATTACAGATCATGTATCTAAAATGTAAAAAATATAAATAGATTATATAAAAATCAATTATTTGACTGTAATATCTTTAAGATATTGATTTGAGTCAAAATGGATCATCGTTATCCTTCCCATCAAGGTTATAGATAGAATCGACAAATAAATGCAAACGTACTCCTTGTGGGGAAAATAAATAAATACTCTCTCTGCCTCAAATTATGTGGCACTTATTAAATTTTGATATTCAGTTAAATCTTTCTTTTACGTTATTTTATTATATATCTTTTAATATTTTGAATTAACAATTATTGTGAATCACGATATTTTAAAAAGCATTTTTGAGACTCATCCTGAGTGGGGCTGTTTGGTGCATTCTAATATTAATTATTTTAATGTGGAAGTACAAAAAATTGATATCAACATGCGGCATCATGTTCTTGACTTTTGATGACATTTTGTATCATTACTTACATTAGTTAGTGGTTATAAGTGATAGAAGGTGGTCATTGATTTTTAGTAACTCTTGTAACCTCTATTCATTATTCTACCTAATAATGCTTGTGACTCTTGTAACATCTACCCCATTCATGTACCCACTTTACTACACATTCTTCCAATTCAATACTAGAAAGACTTCTTCACCTATAAATAGTGGTGCTTCTTCCTTTGTGCTGGAGAAGAGGAAATATGAAATATGTAGAAAAATAGTGTAGTCTATAATAGTGAAAGAGAGAGTTGAGACAAATAAAATATTCTAAGTCTTTAACTATATATACTATACAAAAGAGACTAACTATATTAGTGAAAGATAGAGTTGAGACACAAAAATATTCTAAGTCTCCAACTATGTTCACATGTTGAAGGAATGTGTTCTTGTGGTGGAGCTTTGAACTCTTCAACAAATCCAGAACTGCTTGAGTTGTACATCGTTGATGGTTATTGTATCTTGGAGGGGACAGGTCACGAGATATACTGCTAAATTGATATAGATTATGCTGCAATGAGTTTGAATCTCCTTAAAGAGAGCGAGATATCCACACTTCAATCAAGAAGAAAATTATTTAATTTTCTTCATTTTTGTTGATTTTGTTATTTCAACTGTAATTTATTTTAATTGTGGTATATTACACTAACAGGGGCTCTAGCAAAACGCCTCAGGACTCATGTGGGGGACTTAGTTCTGGGGAGGCTTACGTCCTAACTGCCCGACTGTATGCCCTAAACGTGCCTAATGTTCGATGCTCGAGACTCGCCTAATAGTTCATAAATTGTACAAAATCCTTAGTTAACATTGTTGAACTCATAATTCTTTACTAAATAAATGATGTTTGGTAGCTTTTTCATCTGTAGAAATTAAAAAAATTGATAGTAACGAGTCTATTTATTAGTTGAGAACGTTGTGAATATCACTCAACATTTCTGCCTAAAATACATATCCGAATTTCACATCTTCACTTGTCATTGGTCTTTATATTTTTTTATGGTATCTCAAAATTATTATATTTTATTATTTTGCATTTAAAAGTATTTTATTTTTATCGTAAAAGAGTGATGTTTTAATTAGAATATTAAAATTTATTGATTATTTATATTAGGGAGATAAATTATATAGTATGATAATCATATATTTTAAGAAATTACAATCCTTTTTATTGTTTGAAAGTTTAGGTATTAAAGTTAATTTGTATTTCATAGTAGTTTTTATATTATTGCACTATTTCTACTTGTAAACTGATGTTAAAAGTTTTGTTTTCTATGAGTTTTTTAAATCATCTTTAATTTTCAAAATTTATTAATATATTTTTTTGTATAATGTTTCTGTTATTATGCTATTTTTACTTTGATAAATTAAAAATTAAAGATCCATGGGGATTATGTTCAATGCCCCAAGGTCTACGTCCCGCCCTGTACTACGTAAAATGTCCCACCTCGCCCCCGCCTTTTAAAACAATGGTAATTCATAGTACTTTTTACGTAATTTTCAAATATATAAATTTTATTTCAAAAAATTTAAAGATTTTGTGTCCAAATATACAATCAAACTTAAATCAATTGACTCTTGAAATAAGAAAAGTGCCACATGAATTGGGACAAAAAGAGTGTTAGTCTAGGGGTGGCAAAATCAAACCCAACTCGTCCAACCCGACCCAACTCATAAAGACAAAAAGATAAAAGGAGAGACAGTAATTATGGATTGGATATCTAAAATATAGAAAATATCAATAGATCATGTAAAATTCAACTATTTGATTATACTATTTTTACGATATAGTAACTCATTGACATTGGTTTGAGTCAAAGCGGGTCATCATTATCTTTTCTATCATGGTTATAGATAGAGTCGCAAATGGATTTGGCCCTTCAGGTCAATCTGACACGTCATTAGTGTGGGCCCAACTCAGCCTGTCACTAGGGTATGACTGAGTTATAATTTATCAAACTCTTTTAAGATAAAGGCTATAAGGCATCCCGTTGGCCCTTGAGGCTTGACTGATTTGGTCGAGGCTGATTTGTAGATCAAACGCCTATTTTATGTCCAAAAAATTATATGCGGAGACGATTGTCAATCATATTTTCAACGACCATGTTACTACATTTTAAAAATAAAGCTCACTTTTAGTGACTGTTTGGATGGTGGTTTTTCATGGTATGGTTATCAAGAGAACCATGTTTGTTTTGATTGTTTTCTAAAAGATATGGTATAGTATAGTATGTTTTCATCTTTTGGTAACCATGGATTACCTCAATTTTTAGAGCCACCGATTTGGTGGTATCCCATGATTTTCTTATTTTTTTTTCTCAATTAAATCCTTATATAATATTATCTAATTATATTTTACTCTTTACCCTATATTACTTTCAACTCTTACGCTTTTCTGCTTAATCTCTCCTCTACGTTATTCTCCATCATTCTCAAACCTTGTAATCACAAAATCAATTCCTCTCTATTTTTCTGAAAACACACAACAAGAGAAAGTTGCCTATGTTCTATGCTATTACCTATGAATTCTATAACAAGAACATGAAGCCTCAAGAGAATTGGAGTTGGGCACCTGATTCCAGCTGCCCTTAGCCTGCAGTTCCAGTAACAAAATAACATAAGTTGCTCAGCTCAAACGAAATTTAATCTATCATCCAGTTTTCACACAAGATTAACTAAAAGGTTAACCCACAACTGAATACAAATATTTTATTATATGTCATTATTTCTTAAAAAGCTACTCCCTCCGTTTCGGAATAAGTGAATTGTTGAGATATTTATTGATGTTTCAAAATAAGTAAATCATTGATTTTTTTTCGAATTTGCCCTAATGATTTGACAACCAATTAACTTTTGAAAAGGTATTACAAGGTCAACTTTCTTTCTTTTTTTTGGGTAAAAATGAAAAATTGTGTTAAATTTATATCTTTAATGCTTTTTTCTTAATATGTATGCCAAAATTCAACAATTCATTTATTATGAAACGGAGGGAGTACTAAGGAAGAAAAAGTTCTCCGCAAACATGAAACTATAAAGCTAATGCATGTCCAGAAACAAAGACAAGTGTAAAACATAATTAAAAGAGAAAATGTGCTCCTTTTTTATGTTTTAAGGAAAAATGATGATTTGTACTCAGAAACAAACTGTGTAATTAAACTCCTTTAGCGCAAGGATGGTTATTTAACATCTCTAGGAGAATTACGCAGACATTATGTTATGAAATATAAAGAAAGAATAACGAGAATAAATAGAGAGAAGATGAGAGACTTCTTTATTTCTCATGAGGATGAGAGATCATAAAATTGAGGATACAATGAACAAAACCTCTCTATTTATAGGAAAAAATACTCCTAGTTTTTGACTAAAAGACAGATACTTCAAATCCTGATAGATATCAACCAAATTTTGATAGATCTTATCTATATTCTTGACAGACATTCATTATAATGTAAATACATTTATAACACTCCCCTTGAATGTCTAATTGATAGATAATGTGCCTCGTTAAAACCTTACTAGAAAAAACTCAGTGGGAAAAAAATTTCGTGAAGAAAAAAGAGTACACGCCTCTAATAATACGCATTTCGGTTGTCTCATTGAAAAACCTTACAAGAAAATTCCAGTGGGACAAAACCTTGAAAGGGAAAAAGAGTACAACGCGTATTTGCTCCCCCTGACGAGAACATCAATGAACTTTTGCATTTCGATCTTGTGCACCATCTTCTTGAAAGTTGCAATGGGAGGAGACTTGATGAATAAATCAGTCACATTGCCACTTGAACAAATCTGTTGCACATTAATTTCACCATTTTTTTGGAGCTCGTGTATATAGAAAAGTTTTGATAAAGTGTTCTTCGTTCTTTCTCCTTTTATGAATCCTCCATTAAGATGTGCTATGCATGTTGCACATTTGTCTCGAATGAGATGTATCATGGACCTCAACTGCACACATTCTCAGTTCGCTTCATGAATAGCTATTATCTCAATATGATTCGATGAAGTAGCTACGATAGACTGCTTTGTATATCTCCAAGATATGGCAGTATCCTCATATCTTAACACATTGTATGTTTAGACCGAGATTTATGCGGGTTAAATAAGTTCCCAAAATCAGCACGACCAATAAGATCGAGACTTCAATCTTATTAACAAATTAACTGTAAGGGCTATATCAAACCTTATAGTATTTGCAAGATACATGAGTGTACCAATGGCACTAAGATATGGTACTTTATAACCAATTCATATTGATATATTTCTCATTTCAACAAATAATCTATTGCTTTAGAAAACTCTCCAAGATTTTCAATAATATTCAAACCACCAATTTATCCCTTATAAGGATAATAAACAAGTTTTTCGAAAACTTTATATGGTTCAGACATTCTGAATCCTTTGGGGATTTTCATATAGATTTTTGTCAAGTGACAATATTCAACTTTTCATGTGTGACATCTTCAAGTGGACTGCAAATCAAATAAGTTTTATGTTTATCAAGATGCAGTCTTTCATGTCACTTAGTAAATTTTCTTACTTCAGCATGCTTAAATTAATATAGAATTTAGATCCTCGTAATCTTTTACAATATTGCGCTAATATTGTATCAAAGATATCGTCCACGATTTCTCATTTTGTATCGGTTCACAATGTGACATAACATTTTGAGATCTCATCACTTATTTATTTTCAGGTACCTGAACCTCTCATAAGGTTTCATGAAGTGTTATGTCGTAGGCTCTTCAAAAGCACATTGCCTTCTTATTATCATCATTTGCTCCTTATCCTTTTCAAGGATTATTTCATTTGGAACCGATTGGTTTACTGCTTTTCATGTATGCGTAGACTTTGTCCTTTAGGGACATAAAATAGGAGCATCTGCATCTTAAATATGAAATGCTTTCGACATTTGACTCGAATTATCTTTTGAATGAGGATCTGATGATAATTCTTAACATATTTCTTAGTTACTTATAATCTCCCCTTACATTAGGAAAACTAACATACATCCTCCATCTTCTTTAAGGAATCCATTTTTGTGCATCATGGTATATTCATTAATCGTATACCGCACATTAACTATTAGATGAAATAGTTGGTTCCTGATCTTAAACCAATTGAGAGAGAAAAAATAATTAGAATTTATTGGTCTAAGACATATAAGTGCTATTGTATGCAACATATCATATTTCAGAAGGCATTCAATGCTAAATCATCATCATCAAGATGAATTGTCTTGATTACACAATCTGAAAATTATGTTCTTAACTCAATTTTACCGGCAAGCAACTTTATGAATATCAAATTGTAGGTTGATAATAAATGTACATGTGATCATTTTATTGATGCATCTTTTCAAAACATATCACATGATAGGTGAACGGGCCCTTATTCACCTTTTATACTTTTCAGATTTTGAGGGATCCAATCCCAAAATTAGTTGGTCCAACCAACTTATCACGAGATAAAGCAACATTAAAAGTAATGAGGAATTTTTCTAATTCTTCAATATATGTTCAATACTCAGTATGCACATCTTTGGGATGTCACAATTGTTCATGTCAATTTATGAACTTTTATTCTAGTAAACTTCAAGTTTACCATGACATGTACCTTTTACTTTAGTAAATTTCAGATTTACTATTACATGAATAAATTTCAAATTTACTACTTTAGAAGTAGATTTCGAAATAACTCTCTCAGTTATTCTACTCTTTCGCAGGTGAGTTGTGATACTATCACAATCAAGTGCACGTTTGCATTAATAAGTTCTCATTCCCCGGGAATATAATATAATCGTGCCTTAAGCCTATCAAATTCTGGTAGCTTATAATCTCTTTCATGATATTACTACTTCAGGAGCACATCGAGGCATACATATCTTTCAGAGTATATTGTATATTGCTACCACATTAACTTCAAGAATGGAGTAAATTGTCATCTTTCAGACTTATCATATATTGTTGTCACATTCACTTCATGGAATAGAACATATTTAATGAGACAGGTTTAACAACTTTTCATAAAAGAAATATTATTTTTTATGGATATATAGTAAATATTGAACCACTTGATATATTTACTTTAAAACCTTTTCCGCTTCCACTGCCACGTATGATATACTAAGGATAACTTGAATTAACTTAGTACCTCAAGGAACTTTATATATTTGAAATATAAGAAAAGCAAAAAATATAATATACTTTACCTGTATCCTTATCAAATCTAAACCTCAAGATTAGGTAAAGTAAATATTATTTATCGAAAGAATATTGATTCTCTGCTTTTGTCGATTTTTTGAGCCAAAACATATTATAGAAAAGAGTTTGAAAGTGTACAACAATATATCAATGATCAAATTTAGATAGGAGAATGATTTCTTACCATGCTATTCAATAATATTTCTCCGTGATTAACAAATTTAAATAGATATAGCGGCTGCAAGTGAGTTTTATGCAACTCATTATATTGATGGAATATTTGGGTCCTTGACATGTAACACAGGCAATTAAGTTACTGAATTTGAAAAAAAAAAAAACTAATTTGGCAGAACTCAACATGATATTACTTTACCTCACAAAAGATTGGGACCATAAAACCCCTAAGGCAATGATTGCAAGTGTTAACAATTTATTTGGCTCGGTGTATACCTTGGCCTAAATTCAAGCATACCATCTCCTAAACATAAAAAAATTAGAGACACTCGTGCTGATAACGTGTTATAAAATATAAAGTAAGAACAACAAGAATAAATAGAGAGAGAAGAGGAGAGACTTCTTTATTTCTCATGAAGATGAGAGATCGTAAGATTGGGGATATAATAAACAAAATTTCTCTATTTATAGGGAAAAATACTTCTAGTTTCTCACTAAAAGACAGTACTTCAAATCCTGATAGATATCAACTATATCTTATTAAATCTTATTTATATTCATGATAGATGTTCACTATAATGTAAATACATTTATAACATAATAGAATTTCTAATTTTATGTGCTTTCTTAGCTAAGCTACAGTTCGCATCGGGTCTTTCTATTCCATCAAGAAGCAAAATAAAAATAATTGAGTGATAGCCGTTTTGCGAAAATTTTTGACTTTTTGAAGAGAGTCGTCACTTAATTTTGAAAAGGAATTAAGAAACCTTTATAAAACATTTTAAACGATTCAAAACAGGAAAATCGTTTTAAGTTAGAGATTCTAGATAAGCGGTTCTTATTAACGTGTTAGGAAGGTGTTAGGCACCTAAAACGTCCGCTAACTTGCGGTTATCCGGACTGTTTGAAAATCGTCTTTTGATTAACTTCGAAATGATTAATTTGTTGAAATAGTGATTTGATTTTTTCAACAACAAAAAAAAAGACTTGTGTAAAATAGATTTAGGCGACTTAGTAAGGATTTTAACTAAGTCTAAATAAAACTAATAAACAAATAAACACATAAAAGGGGAAGGGAGGAGAAAGTAAAGGATTTAGGCGAGTTGGGCTTTCAACCCATTTCACCTGTCCTAAGCTATTTTTCGAGCCTTTGGCTCGAGTCTTGCTTCACCTGTATTAAATACAACTTTGGCTTCGAGGCCGAAATGAATGAATAAATAAATGAATAAATAAAAAGAAGACAATAATAAAAATTGAGACTTTTCAAGTCTTTTAGTGACCTCATCAATGGGTTTTGACCCATTTTTCTTCTTTGTCTATCTTCTAGCACCCGCACGCCATGTAGTGGACCTTGGGTTTAAACTTCGAACTTGACTCGAAGGGGTGAGCCTCATTTACCCATTACGAAATGCTGGAGGAGAGGAGTCCATTTGAACTCGAGATATTTTTTTGCATGCAAAGAAAAGATAAAGAAATTAATATATGTTCAAGGCATAAAAGTGACATATTTCAAAGTAAAAGAAACTATCAAGAACCAATTTTTGAATGACAAGAATAAGCACACTTGCACAAGAATGAGAGTCAACAAATAAAAAATGCAAAGCAAACGTTTCACAATCATACTTTGCATAAGTCAAAAATATCCAAATAATTTTATTTAGCTGCAAAAGTTCGAACTTTCTTATCATCTTGAAAAGACAACATGCGAACAAAGAAGAATAAACATCTTGGATGAAAAATAAAGCTAGCACTTCATATCTTATATGAGGGTTTTGAAATCCATTAAAATAATTAGTAAGCAAATGACAAATTCTTGACTTAACTAATTACTATTTTTATTAAGGCGCAACAAATAATAATAACTATTCTTCCAACATAAAATAAACAACTTTACATGCTAAAAAAAACATATCTACCAACAATAAGTTTAAACAAGACATGAGTATTATTTTTCAAGTAAAGATCTAAACTTTATCCAAAATAATCAAAGAATAAAGTAAAAAAAGAGAAACAATCAATATTATCTATTCTTTTCAACATAAAGGAAATAACTTTACATGCTAAAAACAAATATATCTACCAACAATAAGTTTAAACAAGACATAAGTATCGTTTTTCAAGTAAAAGATCTTAACTTTATTCAAATAATCAAAGAATAAGGTGAAAAGACAAAACATTCAACATTAACTATTTTTCTAAACATAAAGAAAATAACTTTACATACTAAAAACAAATGTATCCAACAATAATGACTTTTAAAAAAGCATAAATACATCTTTTAAGCAAAGATTGAAACTTTATCTAAAATAATCAAAGAATAAAGTTAAAAAAGGCACATACAACTATTGCTAGCTCATTTTTATATCATGAACATGAAAATAATTAGAATATCGATACCACAACGTCCTAGAGCCTTCAAGGCCATCTACAACATACAATCCCAACAAATAAAATTATATCTACGAACTACGAAGAAGAAAAAAATAAAGAGAAAAACGATAATAAAAACTAAAATAATAAAAAAAGAAAAAAGAAGGTGTGTTTACCTTTTGGGGGGCGGAAAAACGAAACTACGAGCTTCGTTGGAATCAACCACCACCAAAAAACGTTGCCGGCAACTCAAAAATTTTGATTAGCCGATCAACTTTATGAAACAAAAATTTTTACTAAATAAAAATAACTATTTTTGGTCAAAAAGATTTTTTCACCTTTCTAGCCTTTTTGTTCTTCCTTCTCCCCTCCTCTCTCTACCAAAGTAGTGGTAGTATTTATAGGAGAGAATGAGAGAAAAGTATTTATAAGAAAGGATAGAGATTTATTTTTTATCATCTACCAATGTGGGAGAAAAATCATTTAGGGGGGTAATTTTGGAATGTAAAAATTAAAGATAAGGTGAGGTGAAAGATAATGTGGGGGGAAATAGTACAACGTAGTACAATCTTTGAATTTCAAAATTGGAAAAGGACAAAGTTTGGGGGAATAGTACAATTTGAATTTATTTTTTTGTGGGAATTGGGTAAAAGTTATGAGAGTTCTTGAGAATTTTGGGGTTATTTAAAATATAACCCCAATTGGAATTTAAAATTTAGCAATATTTATTTATTTTGACCAAATTAAAAATTAATTGACGAATTGCATTGCAATTATGACCAATTTTTAATTATGGTCAAATCTAATAGATTGACTAAATTAAATTAAAATTCGATACGAATTAATACCTTTTTTTTTTATTCCGAGCTTCTTGATTTAATAAAATGAATGCATATTTATCCAAATAAATTATTTTTGAGAATAAATTATATTTAAATTAAGATTTTAATCATTTGAATTTATTTTCAAGATAAGCCTTGATTAAATCCGATATTTTGTAAAATAAATATTTAAGTAACAAATTATATAATCTCGTATAACTGAACATGATAGTATATAATCGCTGCTTAAAATGACAAAATCACGTGCGAAAAATATTTTAAGTTTTTTTTTTTAATTTGGATGAAATAATTATTTTGGTTTATTAAAAACTGAAGAAACTCAGAATTAAATTTAGTCGTGGAAGACAAAAATTAGGTGTCAACAATAGCATAAGATCTCTTTTTGAGCTCTACATCTTAATTCTCAATCAAATAGAATCAAACATTCAACATTCAACAAGTCCAAACATCATCTTAAATTTATTTTTTGTGAGCTCTCAGATCTTATGAATATAAGTAGACTAACCAATATCATATCTCTAAAGTTTCATGATTATTTCATGAATGTAAAATTTAAATTTTGTTAGAATTTTCATGAATTTAACAACTTAATATATTTATAAGGCATGATTTGTGATAAATTTATAGAAAGAAAATTATTTTATTAACAATTATTGATAAATTTAAAATTTGTAATAATTAGTGGCATTTTAGTAAACTTATCTGTTACGATACAGTACCATACCATCAAACCAAACAACAAAACTGTTATTAAACAACAGTGAACGATACCGTCCATCCAAATATTGTATTGTACTATACTATATATATTGTACAATATCATACCATACTGTACTATACATTATAAAAACATGGCAAACCACCATCCAAACAGAGTGTTAACCAAACAAAGGACTCCAATATTTTTAACCTGAACAGACTCATACATTTTAACCTTAAAGGCTCCACTTTTAAGCATGTCAAGCAGTAATGAAGATTATGTGAAGAATGAAAATAATACATGTAAAGAAGGTGAATTAAGTTTTATCAAGAAAATCAAGCAAAAAATGAGAGATTTTTTAAGGTTTTTGTCCTAATATTCTTGCCAAAATTGAGTATTGATTATCTATTGATGGAAAATAAAAATAATAGAATAATTACATTTACTTTTTCTAAAATGAAAATATAAAACTCTTCCATATTTATCTAATCTTTTTTCTTGGGAAAAAAGTATTTTGTACCTATGTAAATAAAAGACCTATCTTCTCATACAACAACACAATAACATCCACAATATAGTCCTCAAAAAAAGTTTGATTTAGAGGGAGTTTTCTCCTCGCAGGTTATATGTTTTTTGAAATAGTTTTTCATCCGTAAACCAATTGGCCAAATCCTATTAGTAATATATTTTTATTTGTCTTCTTAATTATTGCCTTTATGATTTACAACTAATAGCTTCCGCATGATGCCCTACCAATTTCGAACCCCAACAACTTTCACAAAGCATTTTTTTTCTATTTCTCATCCGGTGCTTGGTGCCAGCATTGGAGCCCCGACTAATCTGGATTGCGAGTTGCAGGGCCCATTAAGGTGGCAGCGCTCTCAACAGAGTTTTCTCCATACCCAGGGTCGAACCCACGACCTCTGGTTAAGGGTGGAGCAGCATCCACTGCACCACAACCCATGTTTGTCACAAAGCATGTTGGTATATGTGTCAATTACCCAATGCAACCACGGTTTTAATATTACACATTTTGTTTAAGTTAGCCTTCAAATACAATATTTTCAACAAATGTATCTTGCTTAAAATTTTCTATCTCACTTGCTCCCCCCCCCCCCCGGCCCCCCCCCCCTCTTTCTCTTTCTCTCTCGTCTCGCTTGCCTCTCTCCCATCTTGCTTGCTTCTCTCCCTCTCGTATCTCTCTACTATCATGTATATATTTCACAATGTATCTATAAAGTTAGTACCATTTCACTAATATATCAAGTAATTTACGTCCACTATCAATTTCATCAAGTACATCCAATATCAATTTTATTTACTGTATTTATGCACAGATACAAACTAATATTAAATATGCATTGATTTATCAAATGTACATGCGTATAGATATATACTTGGATAAAGATACGCTATAAATCACCTATAAGAACATCAATAAAATTCATTATAAATTTAGGATAATGAAAATAATACAATCCTTTTTTGGACTTTGGAATAAATATTTTGAGTTCCAACTTAGTCGTCCAAATCTTGAATGCAATGGATTGGTAACACAATCAGTCTTTTCTGAAGAAGGAGAGCAAGACCGATAGAGAGGGAGAAAGAAACGGTCGAGAAGAGGTTTATAAAAGTGATGTATGAATTTTTAATTTTTCTTAAGTATAGTATGGTTTGAGTAGTTATATTATGAATACTAGGAAATTTAACCGCGCTTCGCACAACAATAAGAAATTGAGTGAAATTACATTTTTAATAATAAAAAATTTAATTTAAACAAAAAACAAATGAAAGTTCAAGAATACTCGAAAAAAAAAAGTAGTCCTTCATTTGAAATATATATATATACGGGGTCTATCGGAAACAACCTCTCTACTTCTTCGGAGGTAGCGGTATGGACTGCGTACATCTTACCCTCCCCAGATCCCATTTTGTGGGAATACACCAGGTATATATATACTAGTTAGGTGTACGCGTCTTGCGTGTGTACCTCACTTTAATGAGTTTACACGTTTCACTAAATAGAAATTTGTTTAAATAATAAAAAAATTATTGTATCTTTTAAACATGTAAAGATGAAGAATTTATTTAATTAAACCTAATATATACAAAAAAAATTCTCAACGCCAATCAAAATTTATCTACCATCTTTAAACTACAGCAAAACAATACGATGGTAGAGATATCATAATAATACAATTAAACTTAACTTTTGCAAAAGATTTTCCTCAAAATCGATCGACATCATCTACCACCTGTTAACTACAATAAAATAATACCATAATAGTGATATCAAAATAATACAACTAAATCTAACCTTTACTAAAAAAAACCCCTCAAATTAGAGACATCAAAACAATACAATTAAATCTAACATTTTCCTAAAAAAAAATTTAAAGCCGACCAACGTTTATCTACCACCTGTAAATTACAACAAAATAACACGATGATAAAGATGTCAAAATATATAATTAAATTTAAACTTTACACAAAAAATTCATAACAAAGCTTTGCAAAGGTTATGATCAATAAAATCAAAACGTAATATAAATAGAAATTTGAAATTCAAAAATCACAAAGTTACCCAATAACAAAGCTATAATCACAAAATTTTATTACCCAAATAATGTATTTGTATCAACCAAAAACGGACTTATAAAATTGAAAAAAAGAAATAAATATAAAGACTCCTAAACTAAAATATTATAAAAAAAAAAAATAATAACCCTAGACTAAAAAAAAAAAAAAAGCAATCCCTCTTCTTTTGGGTGAAATCCACTATACACGAATTGAATATTATTTTTGGAAGATTTTTTTTTCTTCTTCTTTTAGTAGTCTTAACCTATTTTATGTAAAATAGTTTTTAAATTTTTTTAAAATATTTAAAACTTTATCTTATATAGAATTTTTCTTATATAGTAATTTCTTTGAAGTTGGATTTTCTTTAATAATTTATTACCATAAATTTAATAATTCAACTAAAAGTAAAAAATCTTCTCCATTTAATTTTAGATATATACTATATTCAATATTAAATATTAAAAATTGAAGAAAAAATGTGAAAAGACGATTTTGTTAATTACAAAATCTTTTAATGAAGGATAAAAAGTTCAAATCACTTTTCTAAGAGTTTTCACACTTTTAATATTATATATATATATATATATATATATATATATATATATATATATGTCCGATTGTTGATAGGGGGAGAAAGAGATACTATACTTCTAGTGTTTTATTGTTTCACTACTTTTGTGCAATATCTAAGTTTCATCAACCCATCTCTCTTGTTGCGATAAAAATATTAAAATTAGTGAGAAAATGAATACATGACACTAATCACCTAATTTCGTTGCTAATTCACTAATATCATCATAGCTTTTCAGGAAAAAAATATTATATAGATCATCATTAATATTAATTTAAAATTTATAAGAGAAAAACTCATGAGAACTGAATGACATCAGAAAAAAGACGAACACATATTTTTTTTATGGACTTAAAGGAGATATCAAGATTCAAGTGTGTGTTAGATATGAAAAAAGTGCTTCTCACGAGAACTATAGATCAGTCAGCAACTATTTATTTTATCATTTTCGTCCACTTTCAAAAAAATTCAGTTTGTATATTTTATGGAGCCAATGAAACAAATCAAGACTTCTTAAAACGAAAATTTTTTTCTCCTTTGATATATGAAAGATTGTCAAAATAATTATATTATTAAAGTAACTCTTTATAATGTATTAAAGTACATCCAAACTATTTGAAAAAGCACTTTTAAAAAGTTTTATGTGAAATGACTTATTTAGTTTAAATAGAAAAAAAAATTGTGCTTGAAAAAAAAAAGAGGATGGCATTTTTGTTAGAATTAGTGGCGACTTTTAGATCTTTTTTTAAAAGGTAGAACATGAATGGAATAAAAAAGGAAAATACTAAAAAGGAAGAAAAAGAAAATAGAAACGCTGGTCATGGAGAGGTGTCACACCACACTCTATTGCTTTTTGGATTATAACTCCTCTGTCTCAACCATCTTTCTTCGTTCGCATATTGGATCTGCATTGATAATATGTTATTATTTGAAGTAATTAAATTTGTATAATAATTATAGGTACTAAATAAGGTGATGAATATTGAGTAGTTGCAAAAGATGAGTAATGCGCAATAAGAAATTTTAATGGCGTCAATATTATTAAGTATATTAATTTTAAATAATTGATAGTAATTAAAGTTCTAGCTAGTTAGAGTAAGAAAAAAGATTTTTGCACCAAAAAGAATTAAAAAAAAAAAAGACAACACGTATCAGATTAAGAACGTGAGTTGTTTTAACGCATAATTTTAATATTTAAGAGGTAAAGATGAATGAAATAAATTGATTTTAACATCAATTTCTACAAATTATTTAGAAAATTATTTTTACATTAAAAATATTCAAATATGAACATGTAAAAATATCCGTCCATAGACGTTGTGTCATCGATTCTCTCTCTCTTCAGTTGATACTATTTTACACATTTTTGTAATCATAAAATAGATACCAAAAATGTTGAGATTAATTAAAATGAGTAGTTTTTAAAAAAAGAAAAGTCTCGGAACTATTTTTTTCTTTTTCAAGGTTTCATCCTTATGATAAAAGTGTTAGACATAGAGCTGTCAATATGGGCTTAGCCCGTGAGGCCGGCCCAGCCTAACCCTTTAATTAAGTGGGGTTGGGTTACGTTTTTTCTGGCCCTTTTAGAAACGAGGCTTATAAGCCCAGCCCTACCTGACCCTTTAGCCCCAGAGGCTTAGCCCGTCGGCCAGCAATAAAAAATAATTATATAATATTTTATATTAGTCTTTTATTTATCAATTTTAATAAATCATAATACAAAAAAAATTAAAATACCCACTACTAGGCCCAACGCCCCAACCCCATTCAACAAGCCCAAGCGGCCCAACCCCATATAGAAATAGAAACTTATTTACTGCCTTACTATCTTTAGGGTTTACAAATTAGAAATTACAAGTCCTATCATTTTCATTTGTTTTCTTTGAGACTTGGACTTGCTGTTGCGGTTGTGCTGAAAACCTGAACTGCTGTATGAGTTTCCTTCCATTTTCAATTTTCATCACAAAATTGAGTTCTTATATAGATAACAATATGAAAAAACTATCTTCCTTCTCTCCTATTTAATCACCATTTTTTATTTTGGGAGTTTCATTATATTTTTTGATTTTTTGATCTGATTTTGACACTGAACTGGTCTATCCGAGGATCTACTCGCGATGATCATTGACTCATCATGTCAGTACCATGTATGGGCCTGTCGTCTTCTCCGAACCCAAATTTGATTGATTTGGGTACCAACGATTTGAAAAACTTAATGCCCTGCTTCTGTTTCTGCCATTTCTATATAGCTTCTGCTGAAATATAGGAAGATCTAGCCACGATACCCTGCTTCTTCTTGTTCCCTAACCCACATATTTTTCACATTAATCTCCTGCTCTTTCATACGTTAGGTTTCCACAACCCTGCTCTTTCTTCTTCTTCTTAAAGTCTGAGATTATATTTTGAAATCTTTATCTTTTTACAGAAGAATCAATGGAGGATGTTGATGGACATAGTGCAGATGAGAATTCTATAGAGGTGAATGAAGAACCTGAGAATAAGAAAATAAAGCAATTAAAATCATATGTTTGGACATATATGAAAAAGATTAGTAGAGGCAAAGATGGCGTGAAAAAGTTAGAATGCAGAGGCTGTAAGGGAGTATACAAGGTTGGTTCTACTCCAGGACCAAATGGTAAGAACTATGGAACATCACATTTAAAACGACACATACCTAAATGCAAAATGCTCAAATACCATGATTTGGGTCAGATGTCTATGGATCAACAAGGTAACATACATTTGAGAAAAATTGATCAAATGATTTCAAATGAAAAGCTTGCTGAAGCTATTATTGAGCATGATTTGCCTTATTCTTTTGTTGAATAAGAAAATTAGAGCTTGGTTAGATTATGTTAATCCAGAAGTAATAATGCCATCAAGAAACACTTTTGTTGTGGATGTTCAGAAGGTGTATTTTAAAGAGAAAGAAAAGTTAATACGAGCCTTGGCCAAGATTTCTAATCGAGTTTGCTTAACTTCTGATTGCTGGATAGCAGGTACGTCTGAGGGTTATCTTTGTTTAACTGATCAATATATTGATGATAATTGAAAGTTAGTTGCTAAAATTTTAAAGTTTTGTCATATGGTTCCTCCTCATACTGGAGTTGAATTGGCTGCAACCATATATGATTGTTTGAAGAAATGGGGCATTGATAGGAAGGTTTTCTCTATTAGCCTGCAAACTATTTTAAAAGGACATATTGTCTTGCAAAAGAGTTTATTATGTGATGGTGAATTTTTTCATGTGCGTTGTTCTGCTCATATTCTTAATTTAATTGTCCAAGAAGGTTTAAAAGCAGTTATTGATGCCTTGTTTAGAATTAGAGAAAGTTTGAAGTACGTAAAAGGATCTGATGGTAGAATGAGAAAATTTGAACAATGTGTTAAGTGGGAATTAGTACAAAATTGGGTTTACGTTTGGATGTGACAACCAGATGGAACTCAACGTACTTGATGCTTGAGAGTGCACTACAATATGAAAAAACTTTTTCCAGTCTACGGTTGGTCGACAGAAATTACTCTTTTTGTCCTACATTTGATCATTGGAGAAGGGAAAAAAAATATTTGGGTTCTTGGAACCTTTTTATGAAATAACTAATCTGATTTTTGGTTCATGTTATCCAACATCCAACTTGTACTTTATGCAAGTTTGGAAAATTGAATGCTTGTTCAAGAGAATTTAAGTAGTTCTGAAGAAGTTATTAAGGAAATGGCTGCAAGAATGTTAAAAAAGTTTCAAAAATATTGGAATAGATTTAGTGTAGTACTCTCATTTGGAGCCATTCTTGATCCTCGCTTCAAGACACAACTTTTAGAATTTTGTTTCTCAAAGGTGGATGCTTCTTCGGCAAAAGAAAGTGTTGCAACTATTGAGAAAAAATTGCACAAGCTCTATGAACAATATGAAAATAATCAAGCTAGGACAGTGACAGCTACTACTCTTCAATGTAAACCAAATGAAGAAGGAAGCCAATCCAAACAAAAAAAGTCCAGTTTATTTGTTGGAAGTATCAATTTCTTTTTCTTTTATTAATTTTTTTTCTACTTTCCTTTCTTCAAATTTGTCTTTAACTCTAATATAGTAATATGACATTTAGAGTTTACAGAATAATTATATAGTAATATGACATATTAGAGTTTACAGAATAATTATTTATGTGGTGCTTTGATTGGTAGTTTGGTACAAGTACTAATTTGTTTATTATATATATTCACATACTAATAATTAGTTATGTGGTGCTTTGATTGGTAGTTTGTTAATGTTTGCAGGGCAACGCAATAAAATTGTAGTTGTTGTTTTTGTTAACTTGTTATTTAAAAAAAAATAGAACTAACCCTTTATTTTTCCCTTTTTTTTATTATAATTATTATATAGTAGTAAAAAACGATAGAACGAAGAAATGAAAGGAGAAAAAAGAGGAAAAGAGGTAAAGCTTGTCTTGTCTGTCAAAGTGTTGATATCTAATTATCTGCATTTTCTTACTTTTGTTCCAGCCTTTCTGCCTTTCTAATTTTTCTTTTTCTTTTTCTTTTTTCTCTTACAAATCTTTTGCTAATTCTATTGTTATTATAGTTCATGTTTTAAATTAATAAGAGTTTAAAGAGTTTGAGAGTACATCTATTTGCAATGCTGGAAAATCAGAATTGACTCTTTATTTGGAGGAACAAAAGCTTGATTATGAATCTTTTCAAGAGATGGATGTTATCAAGTATTGGAAGGATAATGAAAAAAAATATCCTAATCTTTCAGTAATGGCACGTGATGTACTAAGTATTCCAATTACTTCAGTAGCATCAGAATCGGCATTTAGTATTGGTGGTCATGTTGTTACCAAGTATAGAAGTTATATCCATCATGAAAATGTTCAAACTCTTGTTACTATAAGAAATTGGTTGCATGGATTTACCCAATCTAATACAGGTAATATTTTCTATTTTTTTAAAGCATTTATTAATGGTTATATAACTAATATTTTGTTTGATGTGAATTATTTATAGTTATATCGTTTGAAAACTTTACAGAATGCGCCCAAGATCGCATGTACATCATTAGACAGAGATTCGAAACTAGAAGAACAGTAAGAACACTAACCTTGGTCCATTGCAAATTACTTGATTTTGAAGATTCTTCCTAACTGTTGTAATTAGTTGTATGATCTTCTAAGTTTTAATACGTTTTCTGTATTCTTTTCTGAGATGGGGTAGAGAAAGAAAAAATTACGTACAAACTCAGGGACCATGGTATTTATATTATGACTCTTCCAAAAGGCACCTTTTAGTTATACCTCTTTAGAAGAGGTACCTTTTCAATTATACCTCTTTAGAAGGGGTGCCTTTTCAATTAAGTTTCCATCACACTTATGAAAAGGTTCTTGAGGTTTAACTTATCAAAATAAACTTACATTAAATAGATATTTACATTTTAAGCCCAAATAATTTAATACTATATTAGATCAAAATTTGGGTTTCTTTAAAGATAGCATATCTATGAATAATATATTAATATGTGAGTCCACAAAATAGAAAATTACTAACATATATAACTAATGTCTTGTTTGATGTGAATTATTTGTAGATGAAGATGAACTTCTCAGGGAAACTATGTCAAATGTTGATTCAAATGTAATTGATGGTTCAGAATACAATACAAGAGCAAGTGCAAGTGGAGTTGATAAGCTTTAATTGATTGGTTTTGTAATATTTAAAAACTCATCTTATTTTGTAACTGGGCAATATTTTAGTCCCGTTAAGACTTGTAAGTTTGTGAATTTAATTTTTGTCCATCTTTTGGTGGTTGACATTTTTTTGGGAATGAGATAACTGAATCTTTAATTACTATTGTCTTTGAATTGATCTTTCTGATAATTATTTTTGTACTATTAGAACAAGCCAATTGCCAAGTGATTTTTAAATGGGCTATATATTTTCGTTTCTTATGTCTTAGGTTATTTTTATTTTTTAAAGGGTCAAACCGTCCTAACCCGTGGCTCGCTTAGGGCTGGGCCGGGCTGCTTTTCCAATGGCCCTTTATTAAAAAGGGCCAGCCCGTCCTAACCTATTTATCTCTCTAGCTCGTTGGGGCTGGGCTGGGCTGGCCCATATTGACAGCTCTAGTTAGACATGAATCCAATATGTATATATCTACTAAAATTATAATTAAATGAACTGTTGAAAATTCAACAATAATTAAGAGAGATAAGAAAGAAATTATAAACATAACACGTTTAACATAATAAAGAGAGTTAAAAGAGTGACTTTTGACTATTTTTTACACATAAAATATAAATTAAGGCTAGCTTTTCTTAGCCGAAAAATGTGTCGCAGCACTTTTCATAAAAGCTAGCTTTGACATTTGATCTTAATGTACAATTTTTTGATAGCCTAAACTACCACACGAAAAATAATAAGAAAGAAAAATTAGTGTTAGTCTAAAAGCTATGACTGAAGTAACACTAAGATGGAGTAGTATTTGAGTGGTTAACTTAGATAGCAAAAGTAAAAGTAAAATAAATTTCTTTTTATTTTTTTCTAAAATCTCTCACCTTTTTGCTTCCATGGTGGATTTGAATCTGCAACCTTAAAATTGAAGTGAAAAATATTCACTATCCGAGAAAGTGATATTCTATAATTCTTTACACCAAATTGAGGTTCAATAATTAAATTGATCTTTCCATGATTTTCTATATTGCTACTCATGATAAATTTCAATACAAACATAATGTAAAGCATAAAGCAAAACACCTTCAGACCTCTCGATTTCTAATAACTCCTATGCTATTATCAAACAAATACTAAGAAAATATATATTGTTGGAGGCTTAGGGAAAGGGGATAACATATGTATATAGAGAATAAAATACTCTAAAACTTTTGGCTTGCTTTGACCTTCCTTTAGTGTTGTTGATCATCTTTAATGTTAGGACTTGTTCCCATAAGAGTAGGCTAAGCCCGTACAGTTAAAAGTTGCAATCATATAGTAGCATATTTCATAGCATTTTGGCAAAACTACAATGAGTAAACTAGTAGTTTCTGTTTTCATCCCGTGTTTTGCATAAGACACATCCTTTCTCTACTTGCACTCCCCACTTGCTCAATCTATCTATTGTCATTAATTTATTTTGTCATTGGAGCCACATGATATATTGCTTTAGGCTTGACAGGAGTACTACACATCAACATTTTTTATGACATAAAGCTAACAGTATTAGTACTCAATAATAAGAATGGCAACTTCTTACTAGTTGTTCCCATGCTATACATTAAAGTATGTATAGTTGTTAATACATGAAAAGAAAGAAATGACCATACCATCACAAATATATGAAAAGACACAAAAAAAAACTGTTAAGATTAACAAATGATTGTAAATCTAAAATATCAAGTTCAACTCAAATAATTTTAAACCAATTTAAGCTCAAGAAACTGAAAAAGAAAGATGCCTAATGCCCCAAAACACACATACTAAAAACTTACAACCTCAATTTTCTTCTTTTGTGTCCAATCATGGCTACAAAATTCAATATTGTCCTCTGAATAAATCACTGTACTTGTTAATACATGAAAAGAAACAAATGACCATACCATCACAAATATATGAAAAGACACAAAACAAATTGTTAAGATTAGCAAAGGATTATAAATCTAAAACATCAAGTACAACTCAAATAAGTTCAAATCAATTTAAGCTCAAAAACTAGAAAAAGAAAGATGTCTAATGCCCAAAAACACATATGCTAAAAACTTACAACCTCAATTTTCTTCTTTTACGTCCAACCATGGCTACAAAATTCAATATTGTCCTCCAAATAAATCACTATACATATATAGGGGTTGTTCAAGTCATAAAAATTAGATAAAGAAAGTTGAAAAGACATGTTACTTAAAAAGGATATTTAATAGAGAATGCAAATGGATGAAGGTTTTTTGTAACTCATGAAATGTAATTAGATATAATGAATACAATAGAACTTTTTATTTATTAAACAAATTGATTAAAAAAAAAGAATGAAGGAAAAAATGTCAAAAAAAGAGAAAAAAGATAAATGCCAATGGAGATCATAGAGGGATGCTCCATCACCTCCTCTATGTTTCTCCTTTATATATATAGAGAGAGAGATTTGTTTAGCTATTATTATTTTCTCCATAATAGTCTAATTTATTTAAATAACGTATGAGTTTTAAAATTATCATCAAAACATATTTTTTTTCACCCCTTGTTCTCATGTGTTAGACATTCTCGTGAGCATGACTCAACTAATATTAATTGAACATAATTTTAATATATTTAATTGACGTGCAATAGTTATAAATAATTTAGTGCATTGTTATAAAACAATAAAAAACAAGAAGAAGAGGAGAGAGAATAGAGAGAGTGATTCTTATTTATTCTCTTGAGGGATGATTTACAATGAAGGAAGCCCTCCTATTTATAGGAAGAATTTGCCCCTAGTTTCATACTAAAAGACAAAGACATCAAATCCTGATAGACATCAAATAGATTTTGATAGACATTCACTATAATGTAAATATATTTATAACACCCCCCTTGAATGTCTAGATAGATAATATGTCTCGTTAAAACCTTATTAGAAAAAAACCCAATGGAAAAAAATCTAATGAAGGAAAAAGAGTACACATCTCTAACAATACGCATTTTGGCTGCCTCATTAAAAACCTTACAAGGAAAACCTAGTGGGACAAAACCTCGTAAGGGAAAAAGAGTACAACACGTATTAACTCCCCCTAATGAGAACATCGTTGAACCTTTGCATCCCGATCCTGTGCACCATCTTCTTAAAAGTAGTAATTGGAGAAGACTTGGTGAATAAATCAGCCACATTTTCACTTGAACGAATCTGTTGCATGTTGATATCACCATTCTTTTGTAACTCATGTATGTAGAAAAGCTTTGATGAAGTGTGCTTCGTTCTATTTCTTTTTATGAATCCTTCATTAAGATGTGCTACGCACGATGCATTATCTCCGTATAAAATTGTGGGTAGATTGTCACATTTCACACCATATTTTTCTCAAATGAGATGTATCATAGACCTCAACCATACACATTCTTGGCTTGCTTCATGAATAGCTATTATCTCAGCATAATTCTATGAAGTGGCTACGATTGACTGCTTTGTATATCTCCAAGATATTGCAGTACCACCACATATGATCACATAGCCTATTTGAGACCGAGATTTATGTAGGTCAGATAAGTACCCAAAATTAGCATTACCAATAAGATCGAGACTGCAAACTTGCTAACAAATTAACTAAAAAAAAGGCTATATCAGGCCTTGTAGTATTTGCAAGATACATTAGTACATCAATTGCACTAAGATATGGTACTTCATAACCAAGGAGTTCCTCATTCTTTTCTTGAGGACGGAATGGATTCTTATTCAATTTTTGCATGTTTCTAATTTAAGCAAATACTTTATTGCTTTTGAAAACTCTCCAAGAGTTTCAATGATACTCAAATCATCAAATTATATTTTATGAGGATGATAAAAAAATTCCCAGAAACTTTATATTCTTCAGTCATTTTGAATCCTTTAGGGATTTTCATATGGATGTTTGTCAAGTAACAATATCCAACATGTCAAGTGTGACATCTTCTAATGTCTGGACTGCAAATCAAATAAGTTTTATGCTTACCAAAATGCATCATTTCAGGTCACTTGATAAATGTTTCTACGTCAGCATGCTTAAATTAACGTAGACTTTAGATCCTCATAATCTTTTACAATATTGCTCCAATATTGTATCAAAGATATCATCGACGATTTCTTATTTTGTATCGGTTCACAATGCGACATAACATTTTGAGATCTCATCACTTCATTATTTTTAGGTACCTAAACCTCTCATAAGGTTTCATGAAGTGTCTCTCATAAGGTTTCATGAAGTGTTATGTCGTAGGCTCTTCAAGAGCACATTGCTTTCTTATCATGATTATTTGCTCCTTATCCTTTTCAAGGATTATTTCATTTGGAACCGATTGGTCAATCATGCTTCACGCATGCATAGACTTTATCCTTTAAGGACACAAAATAGGAGCACTTGCAGCTAAATATGAGATGTTTTCGGTATTTGACTTGAATTATTTTTTGAATGAGGATCTGATGATAATTTCTAACATATTTCATAGCTGCTTATAATCTCCCCCCTGTGTTAGGAAAACTAACATACATCCTCCATCTTCTTTGAGGAATTCATCTTTGTGCATCATGGTATATTTATTAATCGTATACCGCACATCAAAATTATTAGATGGAATAGTTGGTTCTGTCCTTGAACCAATTGAGAAGGAAGAAATAACTATAATATATTGGTCTAATGTATACACGTGCTATTGTATGCAATATATCATATTTCATACTAATACATGAAACTTTGTTCTCATTAGTAATGGTTCAACTATTTATGGAAGACATTCAATGCTAAACCATCATCATCAAGATGAATTATCTTGATTACACAATCTGAAAATTATGCTCAATTTATATTGGACAAATAACTTTATGAATGTCAAACGTAGGTTGACCATGAATATACATGTGATCATCTTATTGATGCATCTTTTCAACATATCACATGATAGGTGAATGAGCTCTTATTCACCTGTATTCTTTTCAGATTTTGAGGGATTCAATCCCAAAATTAGTTGGTCCAACCAACTTATCATGAGAACAAGCAACATTAAAGTTCATGAAGAATTTTCTAATTCTTCAATATATGTTCAATACTCAGTATGCACATCTTTGGGACATCACAATCATTCATGTTAACTTATAAACTTTTAATCTAGTAAACTTCAAGTTTACCATGTATGTGTTTTTGCTTTAGTAAATTTCAGATTTACTATTATATGAATAAATTTCAGATTTACTACTTCAGAAGTAGATTTCAAAAATTTTAGTTATTCTGCCTCTTTCGAAGGTGAGTTGTCATACCATCACAATTAAGTACACGTTTATATTAATAAGCTTCACTAAATATTATCACATTCACCCCAGAAAATGGATTTGTGCTTATAACAATCAAAATTCTCATTCCCCAGGAATGAAATATAATCGTGTCTTAAGCCTATCAAATTATGATAGCTTATATATCTTACACCATCTCTCATCATATTGCTACTTCAAGAGCAAATTGAGGCATACATATGATGTAGAGAATTTTTCTCTAGCATATCTTATAATCATAATAAGCATGTGAAAATATTATCACTTTTGATGATTATTATCATATTATCTCTCCAGGCTTATATTCGTACATTCAATCACTTGTCTTCTTTCAACAATGAAGCAAGTTGTCAACTTTTAGATTTATGCTACCATATTCACTTCATGGAATAGAGCACATTAATGAGATATGTTTCATGACCTTTTATTAAACACTCATTATTTTGCCCTATCCATCCTAATATCATCAATATGGTGTATTGAGATTCAAACTCAACATCTTATCCATATAAAGGCGTCTTAGGCATTTTGCCTTAGCCATCATACTGTCATCAATATCAATATGGTGTATTGATATTCAAACTCAACATCTTATCCATATAAAAACGTCTTAGGCATGAATCGATGGGACTTGAACCCAACATATTATCATCCTTTTTGATAATATTGTTCTTGAGGAATAAATTTAAAATATAAATAGTTTCAAATCAATTATTTTTCCTCAAATCCAATAATAATTATATTAGTAGTAGCAAAAGAAAGACAACATAAAGAATTACTAACCTTGAAATCCTTCAGATTTATAATCTCACCTTATTTGGCAGAGTCTCGTTAATCTCACCTTGTTTGGCAGAGTCTCGTGCTGATAACGTGTTATAAAATAACATAGAACAAGAAGAAGAGGAGAGAGAATATAGAACAAGAAGAAGAGGAGAGAGAATAGATAGAATGATTCTTATTTATTCTCTTGAGGGATGATTTACAATGAAAGAAGCCCTTCGATTTATTGGGGGAATTTGCCCCTAGCTTGCCCTTCTATTTATAGGGAAAATTTGCCCCTAGTTTCACAAGACAAATACATCAAATCCTGATAGACATCAAATAGATCTTGATACACGTTCACTATAATATAATATATTTATAACATGCATCAATTGGTTAACAATTATTTATTTTTCGAGGATTGAATGAGATGCGGAATCAAATGAAATTGATGAATTATATAAAAGAAAATGAACTACTAAATATTATCTCCAATCAATTGAGTTTAGATATATTTCTGAAAAAAACAAAACCCAAAAAGGTTGTACTAATATACTTAAGTTTTGTTTTTACTAATATTTTAAAATCTTTTTCTATATGATTACGATATTCGAATAATGATTTGTTTATTTTATTAAAACGATGACAATGTTTTGCAAAAAATTAAATGTATGTCACAACTGATTGATTGCGGTATTTATAACTTGTTAAGTTGTCTAAACAATTGTTTACTTAAATAACCATCTCTATTGTCTAAAAAAATGCATGTTCTAATTATTTAGTTGTTTAAATAAATATAAATTTATTTAACCGATCACCTAAGTTGTTTATATAACTATATATTAAGATTCGCATGATCTTTTTGGCCCTTTGTTTTCAAGTAACACAAAATTTTTTGCGAGCATAACTTGAGTAACAATCATCGAACATAAAATTTCATATATATAGAGAGATATATATACACACACGCGTGCAATAAAAATAACCAATCTACACCAATTTTATTGTCAATTAGATTGTGTTTACAACTAGATATAGTATTTTGAGGTAATGGTTAAAGTTCATTAATATCGCTGCTATTTGTATAAACAAGATTATATGACACAATGATAAATATCATTTAACCAATCAACATCAATCAATATATTTCTTTTCTTATGAAGTTTGTAAAATATTTCTTATTGTATTTCACATCTTTTTTTAAAAAAAAAATTTAAAAATATTTTGTCAAAAATGTAATAACTAATGTATTTTTTTGTGATATACTTATACTATAGTGTAAACTTTCAACTTATTTTTCTATTTTCTTCAAAATGCATAGGCAATTTTAGAAAGAACCAATTTATAATTTAACGAAGTAATCCATCATGAATCTAAATCTATAAGACCTCTTGCATTAAGTCTTAAATCCTAAATTTTCGTTAATTATCCAAATAATAACAAGTCTCTTATTCACATTTTGTCACTCATGAAGATTGCAATAACTTTGATGAAAAAGGGCTTGTTTGATAGTGCACTTGAAAATTAAAATAACTTTGGCGAAAAAGGACTTATTTAATAGTGCATATTATTTTTTTTGTATGCAGAAAAATAAAAACGAAGAGTCATATATTCAAATAAAAAATACATAAAATTATTTTTAATGAATTATAATATAATATAAATGATTTTAAAGAGTGTTCGTGTGTGTAAGTATTTATTAAGTACGTATGTCCATACATTAGTTCATAATAATTAAGTGATTCACTAATATAGGAATTCACATGATACACAATATTCACAAGTAGGAAATTGTAATATGCCCAGCAATTAGTTAACATTGCTACAATGTAGTTAGTTGGACAGTTAGTTAAGCAGTTATAACTAACTCTAGTAGCTGAGCTAATTAGGTAGTGAATTCATGAGCTCTATATAAACATGTAATCACATTCATTTCATATATAGAAATATAGAAATTACTTTCTTCCCTCTAAATCTATTATCTGTCTTCTTATTTTTAACTGTTTCTCTCGAGTTAGTTACTCCTGAGACAGTATTTTCGATCCTCGAGTCCATTGAACTCCTGCTATCGAGTAGAATCTAGTATCATTGGTATCAAAGCCATACTTTCCTTGGATTTACGATGACAGAGACAACAAGATCTTCAGAGAATTCTGCTTCTAAAGTGGTTGAATTGCAAGAAATGGTGCAGAAATTGGCCGCATATATGGGAAATTTGTCAGGGAAAGTTACCACTCTGAAGAAATTGGACCAGATGGTTCTGGAATTGAAGGGATATTTGATAAATTCTGCAAAAAATTGAAGGAAAAAATCACCAGTGGGGCAAGGTGAACCATCCAGAGCTAGGCAATCTGAGGAGAGAAGCAACAGGGATCAAACCCTAGCAGTTATCATAATCCCCAATCAAATTTTTCGAAGTGGTCGCGGATGGAATTTTTGAAGTTTACAGGGGATGATTTACGCTTTTGGTTGTTCAATATTGAGCAGTTTTTTGCAATGGAAAAGGTCCCTGCTTCTAAGAAAATTACTATAGCCACATTGCACTTGGAAGGTGAAGCAATTCAATGGCATTTATCCTTCATGAGATATCGACAATATCTTCAACCTATAGGGTGGAATGAGTATGTGATGGCATTGGTGGAACGATTTGGATCTAATTTTGATGACCCTATGAAGGAGTTAGAGGAGATTAAACAAGTAGGCACTGTCAAAGAATGTCAAGCTGTGTTTGAAAGACATCTTACAAAAGTGAATTTTTTTTAGGAGAACGCAATTAGTTGCTATATTGGGGGATTATCACCAGAACTCAACATTGTTGTCAAGATTACCAACCCCACTTCCTTATCTCAAGTGTACAGAAGTGCAAGATTGTAGGAGGCATACTCGAATGCTATTAAACCTCCAGTAAGTTCACATTCTGTATCTAGTTCAAGAAAAATAGGAGATCAGAAAAAATTTAGTAATAAACCTATACTACCTACCCCTAATTCAACTCAAGGAATCTTTAATAAGAATCTGAATAGACGAAGGTTGAGCCTGGAGGAAATCAATGAAATGAGAGCAAATGAATTATGCTACTTTTGTAATGAAAAGTATACTGTGGGGCATAATTGTAAGACTTCTAAAAAATTGTATTTGTTAAAATTGGAAGGAGTAGATAAAACAGATAATGTACTAAATGAAACTAAGGCAGAAGTGCATGAGGAAGAAGAGAGCAAGTTAGAGCTATCTCAACCTGCTGAACATATGGAGATCTACATTCATGCTTTAAATGGATCCTTAGGTTTTAGGACTCTAAAGGTGACTGGATACCATGCTAAGAAAGGGTTGCATATATTGATAGACACGAGAAGCTCTCATAACTTCATCGACCCTTAACTTAGTACAACGGCTAGGGTGTGCAGTAAGGTTTACTAATCCACAAATAGTTGTTGCAACTAATAAAAACATAAAAGTGGATAAAATGACAACCATCACTTGGTTGTTGCACGGAGCTGAGTTTTCACCAGACTTTCTACTGCTACCCTTGGGATCTTGTGGTGTACTACTTGGGGTGCAATGGTTGTTGACCTTGGGTGATATCAAGATGAACTTCAAAAATCTAACAATGGAGTTCTGGTACAAAGGCAGGAAACATATACTAAGAGGTGTTGAGAATCAGGTACAGACTTCAAGTGCTAGCAAGCTGGCTAAACACTCAGGTAATCAATCCCAACTTTGTATGATTTAAGTGATGCCTATGGGGAGTGAACAAACGAGGGAGCATTCAGTGGATGCTGATGAAAGTGTACCTGAAAATGATCAAGCTTTATTAGATTTGTTGTTGGAGTTTCACAAGTTGTTTGAAGAACCTAGTGGTCTACCACCTGCCAGGGGGGTGTTTGATCATAGGATTGTCCTGCAAGCTGGAACTGAACCTACGAATAAAAGACCTTACAGATACCCTTTCATTAAGAAGGATATTATAAAAGGTATGGTGCAGCAGATATTAGAGCAGGAGATTATACAGCCTAGTTGTAGTCTCCATTTGAATCTCCAGTAGTTCTAGTGGGTAAGAAATATGGCACTTAGAGATTATGTGTTGACTATAGGGACCTGAATAAGTTTATTGTGAATAACAAATTCCCTATTCTTATTGTTGAAGATCTATTGGATGAGTTAGGAGGATCATAATTATTTTCAAAGATCGACTTAAGATCTGACTATCATCAACTGAGAATGGCTACAGAAGATGTGCCCAAAACTGCTTTTAGAACTCATTCAAGACACTTTGAATACTTGGTGATGCCTTTTGTCTTATCCAATGCACCTGCTATATTTCAAGGGTTGATGAACTTTGTATTTCAGAAATTTCTCAAGAAACATGTGCTAGTTTTCTTTTATGATATCTTGGTTTACAGTAGAACTATTGAGGAACATGTGGTACATCTAAGGTTGTGTTTGAAGAGATGACCAAGCATCATTTATTTGCCAAGAGGAGCAAGTGTTTTTTTGGAGTTCAGAAAATTAAGTACCTTAGCCACTTTATTTCATCAGAGGGAGTGTCAACATATCCTTAGAAAATTGAAGCAGTGAGGATGTGGCCTATTCCATCTACTCTTAAACAATTAAGAGGGTTCTTGGGATTGGCTAGTTACTACAAAAGGTTTATACAAGGGTTCGGTGTGATCAACAAACCTTTAAATGATTTAACCAAGAAGAACAACTTTCAATGGTCATCTATAGCCCAGAAAGGTTTTGATCACTTCAAGGAGGCATTGACATAAGCTCATGTTCTTGCTTTGCCTGATGTCAACAAGATATTTGTTGTAGAGACTAATGCTAGTGGATTTGGAATAGGCGCTGTACTTATGCAAGAAGGGCATCCAGTTGCTTTTATAAGCAAAGCTTTGTCCCCTAAGCATGCTGCACTATCAATATATGATAGATCATTATTAGCAATTGTTCAAGCCATCACTAAGTGGTCTCAATACTTATTAGGGCAAAGGTTTATAATAAGGACTGATCAGAAGACTCTGAAGTTCCTTATGGAGCAAAAACTATACACTAATTCATAGATGTTATGGTTGACCAAGCTAATTCCTTTTGACTACTGTATAGAGTACAAAAGAAGAGTTGATAATAAAGTGGCCTATGCCTTGTCAAGAGTCACTGGAGCTGAGTTGCTAGCCTTGTTCATTTCACATACAAATACTGATCTGTTTCAAGCTATTGTAGCTAGTTGGGATGTTGATGTTGATCTGCAAAAGCTCATTACAGACTTACAGCAGAATCCTACAACTCACAAGTAATTCACCTGGAGTTAAGGTCAACTAAGAAGGAAAGGTAGGTTAGTGGTTGGCAGAGATCCAGAATTGAGAAAAGAGATCATATCATTATGGCATGCTATCCCTCAAGGTGGTCACTCAGGTGTTGAAGTTACATTAAGGAGACTGCTTACACTTTTTTATTGAAAGAACATAAGAGGGGAAGAGGAGAAATTCATTAAGGCTGTGATATTTGCCAAAAGAACAAGTCTGATTTAGCTGCATATCTGGTCTTTTACAACCTTCACCTATCCCTGATGTGGTATGGTCTCAAATTATAATGGATTTTATTGATGGGTTACCTAAGTCTCATGGTTATGAAGTGATTCTAGTGGTAGTGGACAGATTCAGTAAGTATAGGCATTTTCTTCCACACAAGCATCCTTACACAGCTCAAACTGTTGCCATAGCTTTCATGGATAATGTTGTGAAGTTGCATGGATTGCCTGATGCTATCACCAGTGACAGGGATGTTGTTTTTATCAGTTCTTTCTGGTAGGAATTATTCACATTACAAGGTGTTAAGTTACATACATCTTCAGCATATCACCCCTAATCTGATGGTTAAACTGAAGTTTTAAACAGATGCCTAGAGACGTACTTGAGATGCTACTGCAATAAGGATGCATCAAATTGGTTTTCTTGTCTTCCTATGGCTGAGTATTGGTATAATACCTCTCATCATTCAGCTATTCAGATAACATCGTATGAGGCTTTGTATGACAGACCTCCACCACTACATTTGCCTTACCTTCCTGGTGAATCAGCTTCAGCTGAAATTGATAACAACCTGCTGAATAGAGAGCTCAAACTTCAGTTGCTTAAGCACCACCTTACCAGAGCCCAGATAAGAATGAAACAACTGGCTGATGCTCATAGAACTGATAGGAATTTTGAGGTGGGAGACTGGGGTTACTTCAAGATTCATCCCTACAAGCAGGTTACTATCACTAATCATGCCTCACACAAGCTAGTTACTAAGTTTTATGGACCTTTTCAGATCATTAAAAGAGTTGATCCGGTTGCCTACACTCTTTTGCTACCTGAGTCTGTTAAGATACATTCTACTATCCATGTTTCTCTGTTAAAGAAATGCTATGAGTTGCCTCCACAGATCTCCTATCCTCCTACAGTTGACTTGGCAAATCCTCATTATCCTGAACCTGAGCTAGTCTTACAAAGAAGGATGGTAAAGAAAAGGAATAAGGCTGTTGCACAGGTGTTGATCAAGTGGACTGGTCTACCTGCTGATGTTGCTAGAATTTGCTAGTGTACTTAAGACTAGGTTTCCTTTGTTTGATCCTTGAGGTCAACGATCTTTTGTATGGGGGGAGTACTGATACACAATATTCACAAGTAGAAAATTGTAATATGCCCAACATTTAGTTAACAGTGTGGCTGCTACAGTGTAGTGAGTTAGACAGTTAGTTAAGCAGTTATAACTAACTCTAGTAGCTGAGCTGATTGGGTAGTGAATTCATGAGCTCTATATAAACATGTAATCACATTTATTTCATATAAAGAAATATAGAAATTACTTTCTTCCCTCTAAATCTGTTCTCTGTCTTCTTCTTTTTAACTGTTTCTCTCGATTTAGTTACTCCCGAGACAGTATTTTCGATCCTCAAGTCCATTGAACTCCTGCTATCGAGTAGAATCTAGTATCATCACATCAATTAATCATAGTTTATTTTAGTAAGAAAAATTAAGTGCAAGCATATAGTATTAAACTTTAGTTTATTTTAATACTGACACAAACATCAATGCTACAGGAACGTTTTAATCATGCTCTGGAAACTCTGTTAAAGATGCCCGCACGTGTCCTAATATCTATTAACCATATCAACTACCGTTTGGTTTTTGCAGTTATGAAGGACCAAATGCGCCATTTATAGTAAATTAAAAGCGCATTTACGCTCAATGTAAAAGTAAAAGGACGAAAAGAAACTATACCTTAAAATATAGGGACTTTTCCTGTTAAAATCTTATTTCGATTACTTTATCTCTCTCTCTCTCTCTACGAGCTCTTCATTTTCTCTCTCGCTCTTTCTCACTCTTACAGCACCGCTATTTCTATATCGCCGATTCAAAACCCTAGAACTCCGATAACCGAACGGTCGATTCCGAGCTCCATTGTTATCAGACTTCACATTCCAGTAAGTTTGTTTATCAATTTTCTTCATATCTTATTAAAAGCCCTAATTTTTAATTGGATGTACTCGAATTCTATACATTTGTTGTTTTTTCCTATTAGCTTTGTTGTTGATTGGGTAAATCTCTGCATTTAAGATGCTACATGGAGTTGTTTAAAAATGATGCCTTTGTTGCTATTAGACTGTTTTAATGTGCAATTTAAAATTTATGTATGTTTCTGGTACTGATTGTGATGAGCAAGTTTGTGGAAATGAGTGCAATGTGAGGGGATGATTAGTACTAATCTGTAGGTTTAAGTGGGAATAAGTATGAAATCCATCTTTGCAGCTTCTTTGATAATTTTCTAGTTGTATGGACTCGAATTTTATATGGTTCTTGATTTTTCCGGTATGCGTACAGTGGATTAAACAACTTGTCCTATCAGCTTTATTCTTGATTGAGTAAATCTCTGTGTTATGATGCTACACGGAGTTGTTTAAAAATGACGCCTTTTTCTATAATTAGACTCGTTGACATATAATTTAGAATTTATGTATGTTTTTGGTAGTAACTGTGATGGAGAAAGGTTGTGACAAATGAATGCAATGTGAGGGGATGATTAGCACTAATCTGTAGGTTTAGGTGGGAATTAGTATTAAGTATGGAATCCGACTTTTCAACTTCTTTAATAGTTTTAATGTTAGTTACTTTATCAAGAAATTCTGTGATGCTTTAGGATTGGGTTTCTTCTGAGATGTTATGGATTTAATTCTTGGAGTTTAAAAGTAAAATGGCAGTCCGGTGCACTAAAGCTCTAGCTATGCACGGGGTCCAGGGAAGGACTGGACCACAAGGATCTATTGTAGGCAGATTTACCTTGCATTCTACGGGTTGAACCCGTGACCTCTTTGTTACATGACAACAGCTTTACCAGTTACTCCAAGGCATACCTTTAGATTTTATCAAAAGTAAAACAAGAAAAAGGAACTCTTGGAATAGGATATTTTTGAAGAACAAAGTGTATGATATCATCACCATTTAATAGTTAGAAAATTAGGGTAGCTCTTAGTCCTTGGATGTGATGGCATTTATGGATTTAATTTCCATAAAGTTCGCATAGGGACATTTTGAGATCATCAGCAAAAATGTTTTCTTTACCAAGCTTGTCAAGCCAAAGCTCCTAAAACCAACATGCTAGTCCTTTCATTGTGTGGAATTGTAGATTTTACTTCAAAGGAAAGTAAGCATTGATTTGCATGTTAGGTCCAAGTATTGATTTCTCACTACAACTAAGTTGAGAGAATTTGAGGGTGTTTGGATTGGCTTATTTTTAGGTGTTTTTGTCTTTAAGCACTTTTAAATTTTTGGAAGTGTTTGGCAAAGACAGATAGTGCTTTTAAGTACTTTACTTTAGGCTTAAAAAGTACCAAAAAAAGCCAAAAGCCAAAAGTTTGTTGCTACCTACTTTTGGCTCTTGGATTTTAGCTTTTAAGCCACTTAAAAAAAATTTAATCCAAACATCTTCTTTGTCATCCACTATTTCCTGATGGCCTGCACTTCACTGTGCCTTGAGGCTAGAATGGTTTCTAGTCTTTGGCAGGCAAAATCTATTTCGAAGATACAACAAACAATTATTATTACACCTTAATCTCAAACCAGTTGGTTTGACTATACTAATCAACAATAACCAGTTACCCCTTCAAGATCGTTCAGTTCTGTTACTCAATGAATCATATTTTAGGACAAATTATCATGTCTCTATAATTAGAGATTCTCACTCAACCATGCGATAACATAGAATCCTTAACTGACTAAATACAAACAACAACATACCTAGTAAAATTCTACAAGTAAGGTCTGGGGAGGGTAAAGTGTACACATATCTTACCGGTTACCACTACCCCGGGGAGGTAGAGAGGCTATTCCCGAAAGACTCTTGGCTTCAGTGTAGCCAACCCAGGTACAAAGAAGAGGAAACAATGAAGAAAATACAACTAACAAGGGAATAATGCAAAATCTACCCCCGAAAACAATAGTCAACCACAAAATATTGCAATAATCAAACAACAACAATGATAGATATCGTATGCAGGGATCAACTCCACCTCAACTTATATGGCTAAACCCTAAGCTACCATACTACGACTAGTGCACGACAACACTCCTACCCGACTAACCTTCGATTCTAATACGCGTTATCCATATCCTCCTATCTAAGGTCATGCCCTTGTTAACTTGAATTTGTGCCATGTCCTTGTTAACTTGAATATGTGCCATGTCCTATCTAATCACCTCTCCCCAATACTTGTTCGGCCTACCTCTACCCCTCCCTGTACCTACTATGTCCATCTCTTTCACCTCCCCATTGGGTTGTCTACACCTTGCCTCACCACATCTCCAAACCATCTTCATCTCGCTTCCCTCATCTTTTCCACCACAGAGGCCACTCCTTCCATATGTCGAGTAACCTCATGCCTGATCCTATCACACCTAGTATGCCCATACAATTCACCTCAACATCCTCAAAACAGTGACATGCATCTTCTGAATATAAGAGTTTTTGACTATCCAGCATTCCGTCCCATATAACAATGCGATCTAACCGCCACTTTATAAAACTTTAAGTTTCGATGGTATCTTAACTGAATAAATACACTTGTGGCACACACCAAACTATGTAAGTGGACCAATAATGTCTAAGCCATAATCTCAGCTAGTACACGTTGCTTCATTGTGCTTTATGTTTTCCTTTATTACCCGTACATAGATTTCAAGAGGATGTAAGTTTTTTTAGGACAATATTGTTACATGTATTCTTTGGGTTACATCTTTCCGTTTTAACATCTTCAATCATCATTATATCACCAAGAGACAGTCCATTTGAATGTTTGCATTAGATATGGTCTACCATTTCAGGCAACCTTCTATTTTTCCTCTGTATGTTTGCGACTTGCGTATTTTAGTTTTTTGAAAAAGTTTGGGCATAAGAAACTGTATGCATGAGGCGTACCAAAATGCAGATACTTTATAGAAATATGTTTCTCTACAAACAACACCCAATTTTCTAAACAAAGAGGAACTTTATGGATGCACCAAAAAAGAGGTTAAAATGCTGCTTTTCTATTGTTCAAAATTCATTTCTGCTCCTTCAAGACTTTCCAATTTGTTTCTCTCCGAATAACTCACACAAGTGCCAATGGAGCCATGTTACATGCCCTGCATGATCTCTTCTATCTACGAAAATTCCAACTGAATGCTTGTGTCTTTGATAGATTTCCAATTCTTCTCTTTCTTTTGTTTATGTCACGTCCTTTTTATCCTCCATTTAGGTTGTTTCTTTGATTTGTGCGTACCTCTTTATCCTCCATTTAGGTCGTTTCTTTGATTTGTACAGAAGTATAGGTTGAGCTTTAATGCCTGCACTTAGTCCTTATAATTTGTCTTCTTGTAGCTCATATAGCTTGTGCATGGAGGTAGTTCGTCAATGTTGATGCTCAATTCTTACGCCAGATCACCTTTATCATCTCAAATCATATCACGAAGATCCTGACTATGTGACACTTGCAACACACTTTTTCTGCTCTTCATTAAAACTTGAATGATCTTCTTGCAGGAGTTTCAAGACAGACATCTGAGAATCATTATCCAAGGTGACTGTATATTTTCTGAATAGTGCACTGATTGTGATGCGAAGAATTGGAAGATTCAGTTGCAAAATTTTACAGTCAAAGGTTCTGGAGAATCATCTATGCCTGGCAATGAATTTGGAGATAGTGTTCACAATTTTTTTGCACAAGACAGCTTGCCACAAGTGCAGCATGGTTCCCCGATAGAGGACGTCAATTGGCCAACTTCTAGGGGCAATATGTGGACTGGAAGTCAGAGGCAAATAGGTCTACTCAGTTCCAACATGAAAAATTACAATTTGCAGAACTCTGGTAATTTAGCATGTTGTGTGCTCTCTATACCATTAATTTCTTGCTGAATGGCTGTGTTTGATCCCTTACTTTCCTGCATGCAGACTCTGGGAGAGGAATAAGCGGTTATCCATTCAATGGGCAGCATGGTTTAAATTTTACGCAGCCAATTCCGAGGCCTGAATTTGCTAAAAGTCAGTCACAAAGCCAGCAGCCAAATTTGAATGGCTACATGTATGATAATCAGTTTTACCACACTAGGCAGGATGACACAAACTTTCCTGCCGTGGATACTAGTTCTGATCAACGTCATATAGCTTCAGGAGGATCATCTTTTTTTGAGTCGCAGCAATGGTTGGGTCCTGAGCAGCATACAAGAGTATCTGTTAGATCCGAACCTTCAGACAGTCCTGTCAGTGGGGAGCTTTTTGGTGGTCAGCAAATCTCTCTTCAGCAATCAAACATGCTGCATTCTTTGCAGCGACAGCAGTCTGGAATTAATGACATGCAGCAATTTCAACAGCAGGTTATGTTCATGAAGATGCAAGAACTTCAGAGACAACAACAACTTCGTCAACTAGAAGCAAGGCAACAAAGTACATTAAATCAAGTTTCTTCCTGTCCCAAAGTAGCATCTGGTGTCCATTCCTCTGCATTAGTTAATGGCACTGCGGATTCTGGTGCATTAACTCATTCCTGGGCAAATGAGCTTGGCAGCACAAACTGGTCGCAACATGGTTCTCCAGTACTTCAAGGCTCCTCCAGTGGACTCATTCCCACCAATAATGGCCAGGCCCAGCGTTTAATGGGTTTGATTCCTCAGCAGATTGATCAATCTCTATATGGAGTTCCTGTTTCTAGTTCAAGACCATCTCTAAACCAGTTTTCACAAGGGGTGACAGATAAGCAAGCAGTGCCGCCAATGCCAACTGTTAATAGTTCATTTCCAGCTAATCAATATGCTCCATTAGCAGATCAAGTCAGTGGGCAGGATGGGATTTTCCTCTCTAAACAGGGTCTCCAAGTTGAAAGTGCATTTGGAGATGGTCCAGGCCAAGCTCCATCTAATGCAATGGGTTTGGGTGTCCTTCCGCAAGCTGATGCTATGCAAAAAGCGTCAGCGGTGCAGGAATTTTGTGGCAGACAGGACATAGCTGTTCCTCCAGAGACCTCACAGGAGGAAGCAGCAGAGGGAGCTTCTCCCTCTCAGAACGAAGTTGGATTAGATCCTACAGAAGAAAGAATTTTATTTGGTTCTGATGATAATATGTTGGCCGCATTTGGCAAGAGTCCTATGAGCGGTGAAGGTGGTAATCCTTTTGATGGTGCTGAATTGCTTGATGGGACTCCTTCTATCCAAGGTGGTACTTGGAGTGCTCTTATGCAGTCTGCTGTTGCAGAAACTTCTAGCAATGATGTTGGTCTACAGGAGCAGTGGACTGGTTTAAATTTTCATAGTGCTGAAATTCCTTCTGGGAGTCCGAACTTGACATACAACAGTGAGAGAAACAAAGGAACTTATGCTGAAGACAACTTGCCCCAAGCTTCATCGTTGAATTCTGTTTCTGTTCATCCCGCTGGTAGCCCCGATATGAGAAATAACTATCACAATGTTCTGGGGCAGAGGTTTCCATTTGAGCCAGGCAAGATTCTGCAATCGAATTCTTCTCAGAGACTTGTACAGTCATCTGGAGATGCAGTAAGTGTCTCAAGAGAGAACTCATTTAAATGTTCACAAGATTACAACCAGAAGAAATTCATTCAAGGTGAAGTTGTTCATAGGGGTGCGGGGTGGAATTCTAATCTTGGCCGTAATACTACAGTTACTATGGGGCACACAGAATCATCTGTGGGTAGTCCCCTGGCAAATTCAGAGGTCTTCAGCTTGCATAATTCTGCTGCAATACCAAACTCAAGTTCCTTGACCAGTGGCGAGGAAACCAGTCAATTTTTCCAAAATAATCATCAATCTAGTTATTGGCAGAATGCTGATCCGGTGGTTAAATCTATTGTCAGCAAAGGGGAGGTCCTACAGCATCATGTTTCTGAGGGCAACCAGCTTTTGCACTCGTCTCTGGATGTAGGCGACAAAGAGGGTAAAATGCACGAGACTGAGAACAGCGATAAACAGGAGAACTCAAATGACAGCCATCGCTCTAACTTATCCCCTCATTCTTCTGCTGCTGGTGTTAGGGGAAATGTTATGTCAGATGCTAGGGATTCAAGGCTTCTGCCCACTGGGAAGCATAAGTTGTCTAATGAGGTTGGTCGGAGAACTTCTTGGGCTAACAAGTTTCAGTATCATCCTATGGGAAACGTGGATAAGTATGCGGATCCTACTTGTGGAATGAAACACCCCACTCATTCTCAGCCTATGCTGCAGCAGAGTGCCCACGGTAGTCAGTCTATGTTGGCTCAGGTTCCTACTGCTGAGGCAAAACTGGAAAAGGTGTTATATCTGATTTATGATAGTATATTTCTATCAAGTTCCATAAACGTTTGGTCATTAATTAAAGTAGAATGTTCCCTAATTTACAGGTGCGTTTGTCTGATGAGTTGACTGACGGAAAAGGCTATGGCCATGTGCACTCTGGTGGGAGCTTTCCTGGTGGTGGATCTAATATGTCTATGATGATAAATAAATCTATTGGGCTACCACCAAATATGGCTCCAAAATCTAGGTTGTCAATTCAGTATTCTCATCACTTAAAGTCCCTTCTGGCAGGAAATATTTTTATTTCAGCATTCAAATACTGAAACAGTTATTTCCAAGTTGAAGTTTGGCTAGACGTTTTGAGTTTCGAGTGGAATATTATTTGAACTTACATGAAATATGAAATAGTAGTTTTAAGTTGTATTTCAAGTGATGTTTCACCTCAGAAATATGAGTTTGACAAATTTTCTTTTTCTAAATGATAGTTATGTCCAACAGAACTTCGACTCCACAAACCTCTTTTCAACTTGAATTTCGAACACTATTTTTCCAACTTTGACTCAAATGTTACCCAAAACACATGCTTAGTTAATCTCCTTGGTACACAACGCTAGCTTAAATCATTAAGAAGTTATCTGCTATAACTTTAGATGGCTCTTCAGAACATTCGGCTGTAATATTTTAATCTCTTCATGCTGTGTAGATCTGACGCTTTGACTGGTTTTCTCATTGCAGTCCAGACATGCTACAACTTCTTCAGAAGGCGGACCCGTCGAGAGAGCGTGGTTCTACGGCTCACTTCAACAATTATGAACATAAAGCATCATCTGATGTGCCTGAAGCCGAAAATTCTGATGGGTCTGCTGGACACCTCCGGCATAGTCAGTCTTCTGCCTATAAAGGTTTTGGTCTTCAACTTGGCCCTCCATCACAGCAGATCTCGGTCCAACCCCATCTCTTGTCATCTCAAGGTCCTGTTGAAGCAGTTAACTCTTCACATTCAAGCCATTCTGCTGCTGAGATTAGAGAGAAAAGTCGGGGGCAGACGCTCCTTCCTCATCAGGCTCAATCCTTGCCTGTCCCTTCTGACCTATTACAGCGAGAGTTGAAGCATAACACATCTGGAGTTCCAGGAAGTACAATTAAAGAAACTGAAAGGCACAACATGTATGGGAGCTTTTCTTCAGCTTCTGGTCATACTTACTTGAGAAACCAGCTTCAAAATCCCCATATGGTTAGGGCTAGTGGGCAAGATTCAACAAATCAGTCTTTTGGTGTATCTTTTGAGGAACATACTCCCCATTCAACAGAAAAAGGAGATTCTGGCAGTGTGCTGTTGCCAGATGGGGCTGGCACCATACCGTATAGCCCCCCTCTCTCTATGGGCAAGTCTCAGTTAAGAAATTTCAATGGTCCCCATGGAAGTGTCTCCACTAGTCAAGCCTCGTCCAAGGAGCCAGTGTCAGCTTCCCCGTCTTTTTTGATGCCTGGGATATCTCTGCAGGGGGCATCTTCCAAGAAGTTAACTAATATGCGGACCAATTTTCCACCCCCACCACACCTTTTTAGTAGTCAGTATAGCAAGGATCCTTCCCATATCCCCCAGCCAAATCAGATGAACATTATGGAGTCATCATTATCTGCTCCAGAGAGGCATGTTGATCAAGATGCCAACAAAGGAGGGACTTTCATATCTGAGCTTGGTAGTGGTTCAGTGAATTCTATGCATTCTGTCGAGGGGGAACAACTGAGAGGAAAGGAGAACACGTCTGAGCCAGGACCTATGGAATATGTGGATGATTCACAGGGTAGAGAATCTATTGTCAAGAATCTCCGCGAAGGATCTCCTGCAAATTCCGCCTCTATGCAGAGAGATATTGAAGCCTTTGGCCGATCACTGAAACCAAATAGCTTTCCTAATCAAAGTTATTCCTTACTAAACCAAATGTGGACCATGAAAAATGCGGAAACCGACCCGAGCAATCTGACCCTCAAAAGAATGAAGGTAGCAGACAGCAGTGCAGCTAGTCAGCAAGTCCGGTCTGATGATTCTAGAATGCAAAACTTCTCTGGGCCAGATGATTTGCAGAGAAGCGTATCACTTCAACATGGAGGAAGGATGACTCCTCACAATGTTGCATTTTGTCCGGATGAATCTCAGACTGGCTCTCATAACAGTAATACTAGTTCTGTTAATCCTGAGCAAACTCAGATTAGTCCACATATGGCACCATCATGGTTCAATCAGTACGGAAGCTTCAAAAACGGGCAGATGTTACAGATGTATGATGCACACAGAGCTGCTGCCATGAAGACAATGGAACAGCCTTTAATTCCTGCAAATTCTACCAGTGGTTTGTATGCTTTTAACTCCTTTCAGCATGTAATACATGCAACTGCTGATAGAAGTCAAATTGGAAATCTCGGACGAAGTTCAGTTACCAACGCTGCTGGAACTGACCATTTTTCTTCTCTACAAACATTGCCCATGAACATTGATCAGCGGAACCCAATTATGAAACCCAAAAAGCGGAGACGTGCTACATCTGAATTCACTTCTTGGTACAAAGAAATTTCTCTGGATTTATGCAGTGATCAGACAATCAGGTTCTTATTGTGGAACAACTTTGATAGATCCCTTTGCTTTAAAGCTATTTGGCTGCTTTTGTTATTCCGTCTGTTGTTTTCACTTTGGGGTTTATGTTATTTCCAGCATCATGTTTATTGATGCAATTTTGCCTTTGGCAGCCTGGCGGATATAGAGTGGGCGAAAGCAGTTAATAGGCTTACTGAAAAGGTATTTGCTTACTAATCATCTTGTTTGTTATTTGGATGACATTTCATTTCTGACATCCTATGTTCTTCTGATAACAGGTTAAAGAAATTGATTCTATTGATGATGGGCCACCAAGGCTTAAAGCTAGAAGAAGGCTTGTGTTGACCACTCAGCTTATGCAGCAACTATTTTATCCTCCGCCGGCAGCATTTCTATTTGCAGATGCTAAATCGGAGTATGAGAGCGTGGCCTACTCCATTTCTAGATTCGCATTAGGGGATGCATGTGGAATGGTCTCTTGCTCGAATGCCGATACCAATATGCCTCATGATGGCAAAGAACTGTACGTTCTACTTATTATTCTTTTTTTTTTTTTTTTTGGTGAGATTGTAACATTCATGTATGTATATAAATATAAGTTACCAGTTTCCAAAAAAAAAAAGGTTGTACTGAAACCATATTAAGAATGAGCAAGATTAGAAGAGAAAACTACTCTGTAATTCCTAGCAAGATTTTGGAATCTCTTGGATCGATAGTGTCTTCTTTGTAGTTCTGTTTACACTTAAAACAGATGATCGTTACCTTCTCCAAAAAAACAACTGAAAAGCAAAATAAAAATTGGTTTGATCTTCTGCACTGAGTTGCCATTATCCTCAAAACATCTGAAATTCTTCTCTTTCCTGATTGTGCACTAAACACATGATGGGATTATCTGCCTCTATCTCTTGCTCCAGAACCCGCCTCATTCCAACGTAAAAGAGCTTCATTGTCCAAGACGTACCTCTGAGATCAATAAAGATCTTCCGTAGTTGTTCTGTTATCCTGCAGTGTTAGGATAAAGGTTAATTGTCTCAGCTTCTTCCCCCTCATGGATAGCATTTTGAGGCTTAAGCAAAGTGAAAATTCTCTCTTTTTGAGTTTATCTTGGGTCAAGACAGCCTCTTTTGCTAGTAGCCAAGTAACGCAAGTTACTTTATAGGGTATCTTCATTTCCCAAATATGCTTCCATCGCAAATTATAATCTGTTGTGAAGATTGATTCAAAATTGTGTATGCTGCATTAACCTTATAACTGCCATTGTTATACCCCTGCCACCACAATGTATCCACCCTCCTTTGTAAACCTTCAAAGTCTTCCAGCTGCTTGTAGAATCTAGTCAACCTAACTACCTCCCAATCATTCAACATTCTCCTTAACACAAGTTCCCAGCTTTGAGAAGTCCACATTTCAGCTTTTTTTTTTTTGATTGACGCTCTAGTTATTACTTGAGATTGATTAATTTGCATCTATAAATTTGTTGCTGAGGTCCTAATAGTTTGTTTGGTGTATTACTAGTCTTCCTGACAAGTGCAACACATCTGAGAGAAATGATAGACATCACTTCACCAAAGCTGTGGAGGAGTTAATGGGAAGAGCGAGGAAGTTAGAAAGTGACTTTGTGAGGTATATGGTTCATGTTTTGTTTATGATTGTCTTTTAGTTTATGCTAATAAAAACAGCTTCCATCACTATAAATATTCTTGCTTGTCTGAATCTTTATATGCGCAGACCTGGTCATTTATTTTTTAGTGATGGTGGGAGGGAAAGAAAGGTAGTTGACGGAATCAAGCTATCTAAGAAATCAGGAATTTCTTTCTTTGTGGCATTTCAATAGATGATAGGTTCAGGATTCAGGAGATATTTCACAAGTTAATAGCATTTGAACTTGGATGTTTTCGTTACGCTGATGTTTTCTCATTTTCACTTCATCTTTATGCCGATGGTTTCTCATTTTCACTTCGTCTTTATGCCGATGGTTTCTCATTTTCACTTCTATATTTGGAGGTCTCTGTAATATGAATAGAAATAGATTGTCTAGTTTAAGCAAAACTGCACAAAATGCTAAATTGTGGCGTACAGGTTTCAGCTTTACTAGTCATTGGGTGCTTGTATACCCATATCAATGAATGTATCAGGTTGTTTTTTTATCCGATAAGAATTTTATTTTTAAATAGTAAAAAGATCCTATGCCAGTTGTGGATCTTTGTATTGCTGAATAGTTAGTTTTTTTTGACTCTTGGTTGCGTGTATACCCATATCAATGAATGTATTAGGTTATTTGTTTTATCCGGTAAGAATTTTATTTCTAATAGTAAAAAGATATCATATGTCAGTTGTGGATCTTTGTATTGCCGAATAGTTAGTGTTTTTTGACCCTTTCCAACTACATCTCTCTCTCAAATATTTTTCTTGTTATTTGTTCTAATTATCAATTGTAGTTTCAAATATTATTAAAAAATCGATGAATAAAAAAATTTAATTAGGAAATTGTAGCTTCAAAGGTAAATGGAAGGAACTACAACTATGTTAGATAATTCAAATAATGAAATTTAGAAAATGTAGTTAAAATCTTTCTAGTTGTTTCATCCGTATTTCTGTTAGTTTACATTTTTACTATTTTGACTATTAATATGTACTATAGTCAATTTTGGTCTATTTTTAAATTTCTTTCACCGATGATGCACTTCTTATGACAATAAATTTATGTTAGCTAAGAATTTGTCTACTCGAAAAATATATGTTAAACTTGAAAAAGAACTAAATTGAATTCTTAAATTGAATTCTTTTTCTAATTAGTTAATTAATTGTACTCAACATAAAGTATGATTTAACTTTTTGTTGATTCAAATTATTAGTAAATCACTCATCCCAAGTATTACATATTTAAGTTTAATAGTTCTACTATCAAATCCAAGGTGAGTTGCCATGTTTGTTATTTACGAATGACATAGTTCTGATTGACAAAATTCGTTGTGGAGTTAATGCTACTTTGGAGGTTCGGTAACGGAACCTGGAGTCTAAAGGGTTGGTTGAGCAGGACCGAGGCATAACACTTGGTGTGCAAGTCCAATGACACAAGTATGAGGCTGACGTGGAAGTGGGGCTTGATAAACGTGCCATCAAAATGAAAAGTTTCAAGTATCTTGGGTCTATTATGCAAAGAAATTGGGAGATTGATGAGGATGTCACTCACTGTATTGATGCATAGTGGATGAAATGGAGGCTCACATTTGTTGTCTTGTGTGATAAAAGCATGTCACTGAAACTTGAAGGCAATTTCTACAAAGTGGTGATTAGACCAACTTTATTGGCTATGGATGGTTTCAGGAGAGATAGAGGTTGGTCGAAGAAATGATTAGACAAGACATGATGGAATTTCAACTTACCGAAGATATGACCTAGATAGAGGAGATTGTAGAGGACACATTAGGGCAGAAGGTTAGTAAGTAGTAGTGTGTTTTCTCGCTGTTCGTCCATACTAGTAATTAATGTATTGCTCCTATAGTTTCTTGTCGTTCGACTATCATATTATTTTGCTGTAGTTACTGTTCAGAATGCTTTGTTGTGCTTCACAGTCGTTACGTATTTTTTTGGATTGTTTTGAATTTGTTTTTTCTTGAGTCAGGGGTGTATTGGAAACATACTCTCTACCTTTGAGTAGGGGTAAGGTTTGCATACTCCTTACTCTCTCAAACCCCACTTTGTGGGACTGCACTGGGTATATTGTGTGTACCAATAGCAAGGAATTAGAGAATATTAAAAGGAGAAAACATTAACATTATATGTGAAATAAATCGAGTTAGATATTGAAAAGTAGATTTGTTAGTTCTTAGAAATCCTAGTTTTGTAAGAACTGAGTGAGTGTAATATAAACTTCCAACATCATTACAACAACGACAACATGCCTAGTGTAATGCTGCAAGTGGGGTCTGGGGATTGCAGAGTGTACACAACCTTACCTCTACCTACCTACCTACCTTATGAAGGTAGAGCCGTTGTTTTTGATAAAACTTCGATTGAAGTAAAGCATATCAAATCAAGTGTGAAGATAATGGATAAAGGAGTAGTGGCAACAACAAATAATTTGATAACCAGAGCAAAGGTCACACTTGATTTCGCTACGCTCAATAAGAACCCGGAATAGCAGAATAGGTTCGTGTTCCGCTTCCAAAGTCAGTCGTCTGCAGTTCACACTTGGGCAAAGACGACTCTCTAGTTGTTCCATTCCTTCTTACTGTACTTCTGGGTCAACCCAACCCGAATGGGAGAAGAGGGTCAGTCAAACTGCGGTCCACTTTGTACGTTTGCTGAGCAGACCACTCAGGCATTTTAGTAAAGTGAAGGGAACTTCTCACTCCGAGGGAGGCGGGAAGCTACCGCTTCTAGAATGGAAGCTTCTCCTTTACTTTTTTAGAGCGTATCGCTATTTTGAAATAAAAAAAAGGTTTATGGATGAAGTAATCGGAATGACATGTGGTTACGGTTGCGAAAAGCGGAGAAAGTTGGGAACCTTTGGTTATGCTAAAATCTCGGTGTAAGATTATGAGGAAGTAATAATGACAATCGAGAGAAGGGAAACTAGGTGATGCTCGACTATCTACAAACTTTTTATCCTAATCCGCGACCTCCATAGCCTCCTATCTAGAGTCATGTCCTCAGTAAGCTGGAGGTGTGCCATTTCATCCTGTCTAATCACTTCTTTGACCTACCTCTACCTCTCCTCGGACCTATTATAGCCAACCTCCGTACCAAGGTATCCAAACATCTCTGTTTCACATGTTCGAATCATTTTTAACCTTTATACCCTCATTTTGTCCACCAAGGAGACCACTCCCACCATTTCCGGAGTATTTTTGTTCCTATCCTATCTCTCCAATATGCCCACACTTCTATCTCAACATCTTCATTTCCGCTACGTTCATCTTTAGGATGAAACTTTTAATAGCATTAGTAGTGATTAATGATTACACATTATTAAGACGTTCAAATAAGGATAACACTTTATGTAAAGTAAATTCTTAATTAATTTTAAATGTGTAGGACCTCCTTCAAAGATTGAAATAGAAAAAATTTAGTAGGAAATCTTTTATTCAATTTCAAAGTTCTAAATATTGAAAAAGTAATTCAAGTATAAATTCGTCCAATGTGGACATTACTTTTAAGGAGTAAAAAAGGTGAATGACATTTTGCTATGCTTTTTAATAGACTAGTATTAGTGTATGTGCCTCACGTGTGTAGCCTAGCAATTAATGTACTATTTATATTTACAACTAACAATACTTCAATATAATACATACCACAATTTCCAATGATGAATCTTTTGGTGTGAATACAATGTTACTTTTATCTCAAAAAAATTATATAATACATACAACAAAGTGTGTTCTTTCTTGTTCCCTTGTTATTTCTCTTTCAATTAATTCTTGTTTTTTCACTAAGATTAATTAAATTGCAACAAATTAGATTGGTTATACTTCTATAATATAGAATGAGGACTCATATACCTAGTGGAGGTCTATGCCACGGAATTTAGTTTTCCATTTGATTTTCTTTTATTTGGTAGGGGAAATGGTGCTTTTAGTCCCTGAGTTGTCTCGTTATTCCAATTTCAATTCATATGACATCTGACTAAGAACTTTTAACCTTCAATTAAGCAATGCGTGCTATTTTATTCCCTAGATAACGGATTTCAGTAAATTAAACAGAATGAAAACTATTAATAAGACCTTTTGGACATAGCATATACAAGTTTTCATTTGCACATTAGTTGTTTCAATAATAAATAGTTAATAAGACCTTTTGGACATAGCATATACAAGTTTTCATTTGCACATTAGTTGTTTCAATAATAAATAGTTAATTGAAGGTTAAAAGAGGCTTATTGATGAGATCCGTTATCTAGGGAACAAAATAGCACGCATTGCTTAACTGAAGTTTAAAAGTGTTTAATCGAATATCACAGGGAATGAAACTGGAATAATGCGATAACTCAGAGACTAAAAGCATCATTTCCTCTTATTTGGTTACTTTTTTATATTAATATAATTCTATTAAAAAAATGAAGACTCAGAACTCTATGCACATGTTAAACATCTTTGCTTTTTCCTTTTTTGGTGTTATTACTTTTTTTAACTAAGGAATAATTTATGAATTGATGTAAATCATTTACACCTCTTAACTTTGCTTTAAAGTTCAAATTTCCCCTTAATTTTGAACGATAAACATTCTCCTCGTTTTTTTAATTGGCTTTTCTAAATGCCTAATTTTTGTCCTTTTTAAACTTATTTAATATCTTGAAATTTTTGTTTTTTAAAATCCGTGCAACAAATTTCTCAGAGAAAAAGAAATATTATTTTCAAGAAGTGAAAATTAGTTGTCGAGTTTATAAGCTAATGATGGCTTATAATGAAATAAATTAGCAGAATAAGGAAATTTAATTTTATTAATAATAATGAAATCTCTAATATATATTTGCATAACAATATACCCGGTGTATTCCCACAAACTAGTGTCTGAGGAGGTAAAGCGTACAAAGTCCATACTCCATAGTCCATACCACTATCTCAGATAAAGTAGAGTGGTTGTTTTGAATAGACCCCCAGCTCAGGACAAGCACCAATATAACAAACAAAATATAAAACCATACAACCGAATGATACAAGAAACAAGACACCCATAGATTAATACTATAAACTATCTATCTGAAATCACCAACAAAATTGAACCACCACAAACAAGAAACTACAAGACACATGCATAACATTATGACTACAAGCACAACTACACACAAAACACTTCTCCCTATTAGTAATGACGTACTCCTACCCACTAATCCTCAACTCTAATCCGCGTCTCCACACTTTCCTATCGAGGGTCATGTCTTTCGTAAGTTGCAATTGCTTTATGTCATACCTAATCACCTCCCTCTAATATTTCTTTGGCCTAGCTCTACAACGCATGAAACCATTCATAGTCAACCTCTCACACCTTCGCATGTCAGCGTGCATATTTAGAATATATTTCGTTAATGTCAACCAAAACTAGTTTAGCTGTATAGGGATAGATAATAAAGATAAGTGAAACATAAATATACACTTACATGTATGCACATACATGCATGTCACTGTTACGTTCCCCTGATATGGATCTAGTTTAGACGTTCTCCTGATGTGGATCTGGTTTAGACGTTGCAAGATGAAATCTTCCTACAACCATGATGCTGGTTCGTTAAGAGAGAACCTGTAATCTTTTAAGTTAAAGTACTCAAAAATTGGAACGAATTTTCTTCTTGTCTTTTCATTGAAAATTGGAATAATTTTCTGCTTTTTGTTGAACTCGAATAACTTTAAAATACAACATTGGTGGTTTATCCACCCACCTAATAACAAGGAAATAACCACCCACTACCACTGAAATGAGAAAGTGGAGGAATAACCTCCTTTTTGCTAATAATTGCTACAAGGAAATAGGAAAACATAATAAAGAAATTGAAGTAATCTACTTTTTATTTCTTTAAATTTTGCATGCATTAATCGTTGGTATACTAAAGGGGTGCTAACATTATTCCTCTTGTTCAATCGCACTTGTCCTCAAGCACCAAGTGTGGAAACTATTAGTAGTTTCCTGTTTTTCAGCATATTCTTCCTCATCATCAATGTAATCAATCCAGAATATTTTCTTGCACTGATATTCCAAAGTGAATATCATAGTTGAAACAAAGTCCCTTAAGCCGTCTTTCATCTATTTCAGATTTGGTTAGTTTTTTCACAAATCCCGTGGATTATTGAGGTGAGAAATATGTTGTCTTTGATCTATAGACATCTAACAATTGCAAATAAAGGGGTAGTTCCTTGCGTTCATAAAGTTAGGAAATACTCATCGTCGTACCCATATTTAGAGGAGTATGCAACTGTACCTCAATTGCTATGTAATTAGCAAAACCACTATTGTAAAGTTCAATTTTTTGCGCTTGTGTAAGGTACTATTGTTGTAACCAATTGCTCAAGCTTCTTTTATTAAGCTGCCACGCATCGAACTTGGCTTAACTTAGTCAATTCACCCAACATTTTACTTCTAATTGGTGGTCCAAAATGAAAGTTTTATTGGCACTTGAGTTTTTTAATTCGTTTAAATGAAATGAAGCATGTCCAATTTTTTCTTCTTCCAATCTCGTTCGAATCGAGACCATCAAAAGTGGCATAAAAACCACTGGATTCCATTCCTAATAACTAACATTTATAGGGCTGACTTTTTTCAGCTTGATCGGAATGAATTCTATGATTCAATAACAGAAGTGCTACTTAGAAGTGGGTTCTCCCGCTTCTTCCCACTAGGCGGGAGGTGCATGTGTTTGTTTTGTGTCGGAAGAGATATTCACACCTTTTCAACCATCCCAAGGAGTTTGTGGCCTGAAATTTTGGAAAATCCAACTTTGTACCTTTAGGTATCATGGAATTCCCACTAGTTTCTGATCCTAAACCTGACCTGCAACCACTTGTTTACCTTTCCAACCTCGATAGTGACTACCTTTTTTAGTTGCTTCAAATATCCGCCTTTGAATTCAATAAATTCTTCGTGTGTGCATCCAAGGAGCATTTATGGAATCCTCCATAACTCCCATCCTTGATATCAAGTTGTTACTCTCCCCCAATATGAATCTAATTATGGCTTATGGGATGTTGCATGATGAAATCGAATGTTTTCTTCCTACGAGATCTGTGGTGTTGGTTTGTTAAGAGAACCTGTAATCTCCTGGTTAAAGTTCTCTTAAGTACAACATTTCCTACTACTACCGAAATAAGTGGAGGAATAACCTCCTTACTACAAATAACTACTACAAGGAAAAAGAAAAACATAATTGATAAATAAGTTTAGTAATCTAATTTTGGATTTCTTTAAATTTTTCTTGTGAAACCGTTGGTAGACTAAAGGGGTACTAATAGATACATACATGCATATTTAATGCATATAATATTAAAACACAATCATTAAAGTACTATTAGATTTGATAATAAATTTATAAAATGATTATTATAACTCTGTAATTTCCTTGGTTAATAATATTATAGATATATATTATATAAGAAGGTAATACCTAGATGGAGGTTTTAAAATGTGAAGGGTAAAATAGACATTGAATAGGATTGTATTTTTTTTGGGGTGGGGGGTGGGGGGGAGGGGGTGTATAATTCAAAGTTGATTGCAGAGATTGAGATTTAAAGGAAAGTTGGGGTGTAAATGATTTCCACCCATCGATGAATATATTAAGTTTAACTAATTTGCACCTAAGAATGCGACCTATTGGTTCAAATCGCAACGGAGACAAAAACTCTAGGTGATGTCTTTCCATCTATCCTAGCCTTGGTGGATAGAATTACTCGATACCTGTTGCGGGTATCCCGAGTAATTAGTAGAGGTGCGTGACAATATATTTTGCAAATTATTTTTTCAAAGAAATAAGTACTAATCATATCAACACATGCTAACGTATTCAATAACAAATAGGATAAATAACTATGGGTTATAATCCCTTGTTTCTAGAAATGTAGTATTGGAAAGAAATAATCATCATAGAAATACATTAAGAAAATCTATGAAATGTAAAATACGATGTTTTTTAAACTAAAGGAAAAAATTACTTCAAATTGAAGTGACAATATCATAGTATTCGTGGTCCTGCCTCCTAAATATTAGTTCAGGATCATTTTACAATTAAGAAATTATTTCCTAAAAAGATTAAGTAACAATATTCTAAAAAGGCACGTGAATGATCTATATTATAACTCAGGTTGGATAGTCCTTTTTAAATTGTTAAGTTTGGGTTGGATATTCATAAGAGGTGATGTACAAAAATGTATTATTTATTATTATATTGTAAAAAGGCACGTGAATGATCTATATTATAACTCAGGTTGGATAGTCCTTTTTAAATTTTTAAGTTTGGGTTGGATATTCATAAGAGGTGATGTACAAAATTGTATTATTTATTATTATGTTTAATGTTAATGAGTCGCCTTGGTGATGGATGTGTTGACTCGACATATTCAAGGGGAGGTGCCTTGATGTATGTTATTTGCTGGTGATGTGGTTCAAATTAATGAGACCCGGGAAGGAGTTAATGATAAGTTGGAGACAAAACTCTAAGAGTCTAAAGGGTTTCGGTTGAGCATGACCAAGACGGAATACTCGGAGTGCAAGTTCAGTGATTTGACGCTTGAGACTGATATAGTAGTGAAGCTAGATTCCCAGGGCATTCGAAAGAGAGATAGTTTCACGTATCTTGGGTTTATGATTTAGGGGAATGGAGAGATTGACGAGGATGTCACGCATCGTATTGGTGCAGGGTGGTTGAAATGGAGGGTCGCTTCGGGAGGCATGTGTGAAGATGTGGTGCCTCCTAAACTTAAAGGCAAGTTCTATAGAGTGGCAATTCGATTGACTATGTTGTATGGAGCGAAGGGTTGGACAATCAAGACCTCCCACATTCAAAAGTTGAAGACGATAGAGATGGGGATGTTGTGATGGATGTGTGGACTTACGAGGAGAGATGGGGTTAGGAATGAGAGTATTTAAGAGAAGGTGGGAGTGGCTTTAGTGGAAGAGAAGATGCGGGAAGTGCGGTTGAGATGGTTCGGGCATGTGATGAGGAGTTGCACGCATGCCCCATCGCGGAGGTGTGAGAGGTTGGTCATGGATGGCTTCAGGCGGGATAGAGGTGGGGCGAAGAAATATTTGAGGGAAGTGATTAGACATGACATGGAGCAGTGATAGCTTATTAAGGACATGACGTTAGATGGGAAGGTGTGGAGGACGCGAATTAGGGTAGAGAGTTAGTGGGTAGGAAGGTGTCCTTGCTAGTTGGAAGGAGTGCTTTATTTGTAATTGTGGTTATAGTCGTAGTTTTATGCGTGTGTCTTGTAGTTTTTTGTTCGTGGTGTTTTGGTGATGTTTGTGATTTTCGGATAAATAGATTGTGTATAGCATTACTCTGTGTCTTGTATCTTTTATTAACTATTGGTATGTTATTCTATTTTGTTTATTGTCTCTATCTTTTTATAAGTCGGGGTATATCGGAAACAGTCTCTCTATTTTACCTGAGGTAATGGTATGGACTGTGTACACTCTACCCTTCCTAGACCTCACTTTGTGGGAATACACCGGGTATGTTGGTGGTGGTGGTGTTTAATGTTCATGAGATTAGTATTTGCATTTTTTGTGAACTCTGTTTCTTTGTTAATGGGATTGCTTTGGTAGTTATCAATCCTATTTTGATTGAAGTTCAACTTTGTAAATAGTAGTTTAAGGAAGGAAAGGTTTAAAGAGCAATATTTTAGTTAGTCCTAAATATTAAAAAATTTGTTGAAGTCCTAAATATTAGAGAAATAGTTAAATGACTTCTATGTTTAGTGTGAAAGCCATTTTTAAAGGGTAAAGAAGGCGAACAACATTTTGATAAAGGCCTTCGTGCTTTTAAATATATATAGATTATCAACTAGATCTAAATTTCAAGGACGCCATGGAGGTTTACTTAGACTTGGAAATCACATCTTTTCTAATGATTTAGCACATCTTCTCTAATGGTTTAGCGCACATCCTCTATATTGAAAGATCTTGGTAACAGGTCTTTTGTCACCACTACCGCTATTTCCCGCTTCTTGAAATGAAGAAAATAGTGCTAATTTGGATTAAATCTTCCAGTGTGCGCATATTAGTTTGCCCTACACTTCCCCAGTCACAGTATATGTACGTAGGCCATCTTGTCTATTCTGAGAAAATCAACACTGCTATTGATTTTTTATCCGTGACTCTGTTGTCGTCCTTTTATCTGCTCCCATAAATGTTTCCCTGTTAATATTAGGAGTTCAATTGATACGTGTTACTGACAAAGACACTTGTCAATTCACATGGTTCTGAATTTGCTGCCACTATGGTGCAGTTTGGACAAGAGAGCATCGGTAGCAGACATGAAAGTGGAAGAACTAGATCTGGAGAAGTTCTCAATCTTCCTTCGATTTGTAAAGTTTCATGGTCGGGGGCCATCCAGTGGTGCTGAGTCATCTTCAACAGATGCTGCTGCTGCACATAGCCATAAACCTGGTCTGGAAGAATGCATCACTGTGCTCCCGGTGCCTAAAATCCTCCCTAATAGTGTACAATGTCTTTCACTATGATCATTAAATAGTTAATATTTTTTTCCGCATTCTCGTCATCAATCCACTAGCTCCACATCCCTTGGGAAGTTTTGTTGCTAATTATGTACTGGCACTAGCAGCAGCACAAATAGAGCCAAACAAGATGCAATTGCAGAAAGAAGAGTCTCTAAATTGCTACCTTGAATTCAATATAGGCAGTCCATTTTGCATGTAGGCCAATTATGTCAGTTGTCAAGAAATGTTGTTCGTTCCATGTTGTCTCTCTCCATAGTTAGAGATAGAGAGATGTCCATATGTAGTTAGCTCAGTGTTGTGCATGTAATGGTAATTGTTCAAGTCAGGTGTAGTGTACTCGAAGTTCGCAGCTTCTAGGTAAATATATGATGCCTAGTCTGATTTTAGTAGATAAATATGAATGTCAGCTTTGCCAAATTATTGTGTTGGCTGTTTGTACCTTTTTTGGTACTCAGATGATCATATCCCCACCCCTGTGGTCTTTGCTTCAGGCTAGGAATGGTTGTTCATCGAGCCAGGCTTTCAAATTTACATGGTATGATGGATACATATATATATATATATATATTTTTATGGGTTTGAGCTGACATTTTGTTCTGCGAGGTTGCTTGCAGAAAGCCAAAAGCGTGTAAAATGATTTAGATATCGAGGAGCATTAGTCAATCTCTTGCTTTGTTCTACTTAACGTGACACTCGTGGAGATTATTTTTGTTCTTTTGCATTCAGGCAATTGATTTATATAATTTACTAGAAATCAGGTTGCTGCGTGGGTTGGTGCCTTGGTAGTGTAGGAGTAAACTCCCAAAAGGCAAGTTTTGGAATATGAAAAAATTTAATTAATGCTTTTATGGGACAACTATTTTTAGTTGGGGAACAAAGGGAGTAATATATTTTCAATATTTTACAAATACAAGAGTTAAATTATTTGAAATCAGTATTCAAACGCCTATTGAAAATCTTAGTCAAACCTAAATACTTTTATTACTCCCTCCGTTTCATAATAAATGAATTGTTGAATTTTGGTACACATTAAGGAAAAAGCATTAAAAACATGAATTTAACACAACTTTTCATTTTTACTTCAAAAAAAGAAAAAGTTGACCTTGAATACTTTTTCAGAAGTTAATTGGTTGTCAAATCATAAGGATAAATTTGAAAAAAATTTAATGATTCACTTATTTTGAAATACCAATAAATATTTCAATAATTCACTTATTTTGAAACGGAGGGAGTATAAGTTTAAAACTATTTTAGGATGGATCAATTTATAAGTTTTACCGTGTTTTAGGGTCCGTTTTGACGGGAGAATTTTTTCACTTTTTTGAAAAAAGTTGATACTTTATGTCAAATGCAATTTCAAGTTCATGTTTGGCTATGAAAATTTTAAATACAATTTGAAGTTGTATTTGGGTAAGTGTAAAACAAGAAAAACTTGTTTTCAGTTTTTTCCATCTTGCTTCTCTCACAAAAAACTCAAAAACAACTTCAATTATATTAGGGATAAACACAACTTCAACTTTCATTCAAACTCCAACTCTCAACTTCAAAAATTTTAATTCTCATAGTCAAACGTCCACTTAAATTGTAGCATATTAACATGTTCGATCAAGATTCTCAAATTAGCTTGTTTTAGTTTTATTTTTTTTAAATCACTTTTAGTGAGAAGCAATTTATGTGTGATTAATATATTTAGAAAGCACCTTTGCTTAACAATAATTGTTTGGTCAAACTTTGTAAAGTGATTTTAAGTATATGTTTTTTCGAAAGTATATTTTTAAGAAGAAGCTATTGTTTTTAGATTATAAAAAATAGCTTACTTTTTAAAATCACTTATTTTTTCTTTAAAGTTTAACTAAACAACTCATATTTTAAAAATAAATACTTTTGAGTAAGTTTGACTTGTACTCTAATTTCAAAAAAAAAAAAAATTATTTTCATGGCCAAACGATCTAGGTCAAAAAGTTGTTTGAGCAGGTAGACAGTAGACCCTATTAATTTCCTTCGCCAGCAAGGCGACTTCAATTCTCCTCTTCCATTGTAGTATTTTATTTATACAAAAATAGGGGTGAAACTCGCACGATTTTCCGGCGAAGCTGCTTTAACACGGTACCCTTCTGTCCTAATTTCAAAAAAAATTGTGTGTTTATTTTTGCTTAAATCTCTTTGCTGCATTGTTGCTCATATGTGGGTTTCTGCAGTTGAATTGTCGTAATGTAGTTTTATGGACAATGAGTTCAAGCCTTTGCAAGTTAAGTTAAGGTTGCGTAGCAATCGAGCCCTTTCTCTGGACACCGGGCTGGACCTTTTGCCTATATATGTATTGTAAGGAAAAGCGAGGAATGGGTTGGGTTGCTATCAGAAGAATCGTGAAGTAGTTTAGTGAAAGAGCAGTATATAATATTCGTTTATTCAATTTTTGTCTTCTTTGTTGATACTCTATTATTTAGGATAAAGAATAAATTATTTGAAATCAATCCTTCTCAACTTTATGTTAAACATAGGTTTAGTTTATCGTTCTGTCTAAGATTTTCTGAGGTTTGTGTTTAACTAGATGAAAATTCATTTATCAGGACTAGAATCATGAATCAGGCCTAATATTATGTTCGGGCCAAGGACTAATTCCACGGGATACCTGCTTCTTCCACCATAGAAGAAATATCCTAATGATTTTTCCTCTGCTGCTATTTAACAGGCCACTTCATTGACCAGTAGACCTCACTATTTAACAGGCCAGGAAATATGTTGATATTAATACATTACTTGGATTTATTTCTTTTCCTGAAATATCATTGCAGAGAACTTTCAATTTAATTATTCACGGTAGCTCAGTCCTAGAAGATGAGGAAGCATCTGATGATGTCGTGGCAGCAACTCTGTAGGTTTATAATGGTAAGCCAATTACTCTAATTAAAATTTGATCTGCCACTTAGTTGTGGCTGTTAGCAAATCTCGCAATTTTATCTTCTTCTGAAGCCAAAAACCTTTTGTAGATTTCTAGGCCCTTCGGAAAGCCATTGCGAGATAAGGCAATAGAAGTTGCTGGAAGAGTCGCTATAAAGGAAGAAGGGATGGCTTTGAAAGCTTCTTGTCCAGTGTGTTTGCAAGTTCTAAGCACACCACTTGATTCTGATCTGAAAATGACTATGGCAGTACACATGAGCTTATGGCATCCAGATGATGTTCAATTGCATTGGGAAATGATGCAAACCAAAGGAAGATCGATTGTTCACATGCCCTCTTTCTGCTTTGGAGCTGGGATGGCTGCTGGAATTGGTGCTCTGATGGTTATTCTTGCCAGAAGTCATGCTCAAGCATTTGGCAATAAGAGGTGAAGTTTATCTCTAATTCCGACTACAAATGGGCTGTGTTGAATCTTTTTGTGTTTTGCCGCTGTTATGAAGAATCAGCCTAGTCTAAAGCTGCTATTTCGCAGAATTAGGAAAGATCAAATAGATAGAACTTTAAGCGGCTAAACGTTATGAGCTAGTTCACATTATTATTGACGACTAAGGTTATATGAAGATCCAATGATGATTGTAGTTATAGACGGCAGAGTAGTTTTCCTATTTGACGTGAATTTCTGTTCTGGATATGTCTCCTTAGTTACTATATGTTTATTTGTTAGTTATCAGTGACCTTTTCAGTTCCTTTTTAATAACGAAGAAGTGCTAAATGTTTTGCTGGAATTTGAACGTGAGAAATCATACTTCTCCAGCTTCAGTTACCGTTAGACCACACCTTTGGCTTCCTTTCTCATTCCTTGCTCAATGTCCACTTGAAGTACCGAGAATTAGTTTGGGGAAAAAAACTTAAGAGGAAAGATCACAAACTATTTTGATTAGAAACTATCACCTCAATACATTCAAAAAGCTAGTACTTATTTACCTCAATACATCATCATCAGTTAAAAATTAGTCTTCGCTTCAAATGTCTGACCAACTTGCCAGTTAGCAGGAACAATATAATCAGTTTCAACCCATCGACCATCACTAGCTTGTACTTGGAAACACAAGCTCTGTCCCACCAACCTCTCGTGAGTCTGCCAATTTTGTCCCCAGTTTCGCTGCATGGGTAACCATGAAGAGTTAGATCCTTTGACTTTGACATTGACAACATCTCCAACACCTCCCACATTGTGAACAAGAACAAGAATCCAATTAGGATTCCCTTTCATCTCAAACTTGAGACCTCCTGTTTTTTGGCAATGGACTCTTCTGTACTTTACAGGGACAACTCCTGCTTCGTACTTGGCAATCTCTAAGAACATAGGCATCGACAGATCAAAGTGTTCTTGTGGAGGATTGCACCAAATGTCTTCAGTTTTTGAGTAATCTGGAGGGCAGAAATTGGTGGCTGTTATAGTTATAATTCTATTTCCCAGATGACATGATTGAGGAGCATCAACACACATTAATTGAAAGCAAGCTCCACAGGTAGCACCATTGTTGAAGAGTGCTGTGCTTAATGCTGCTGTTTTCAGGCCATAACCTTGCTTGAATAGATCTCCATATCCACAAGCTCCCTCTGCAATTATAGTATTCAAATAAAATTAATTTTACACAAAAATTTTGCTCCACTAATATGTATCACATTGTATGTTATGAACAGAAACAATAAGAATTAGGAGTTGCACATATTTTTTATGCACTGTTGAAAGGTTCCAATAACACCATTTTTTTATACGACCCTTTATTCATGTAGTTTTTTCGTTGGCAAACTACTTGACGCCTATTCCTTTTTAAAATCCAATCGCGATTTATTTCAAATAATATGATCTGTTAATATATTAGTAGTGCTAAATATATTAAAAGGCATTCCACGAGTCGTGAATTAATCACAAAAAAAAACTATTATATATATATATATATATATTAGTTGGAGTTGGTTATATGAATTCTTTTCATGATATTCCCATCTCAATCAATCAAAAAATCAACATTATTCTTTAAAACAAAAGTATAAAATAACTAAAAATTTAAAACCCAACTAATATAAGATTGCTTACGTCACCTATCATAGTATATGATAAAGGAAGGTCATGTAGGCTAAACATGATGGTAAGTTCTCGTTGGTCTATATATTGTAACATATCTCAACGACGTGGCCAGTTGGTCAATTGAACAACCTTCATCAATATTAAATTTCCAACATCCTTAGTAAAAGTATTGGCTTCGTCACTGTCTGAACATACAAGTATGTATAACTTACGCATGGTTTCGCCACCCTTCATGTCTCCATAAAATGTAGCACGACCATGTTTCCATCCTTCTAACTCTTTACTTTCAAATGTTGTAACTAAACAACTAACAACAATGGTGATGAACAAAATGAAGAAACTTTGGTATATTCTCATTTTAGCTTAAAAAAATTTTCTCAAAACTTGTTTAAACTCTATGGTTGACTTGCTTTGGATGATAAATTGCTTTGACATACAATTTATAGCTACACTATTTTCTTAAGATGGAAATATAATTTAAGTCCATTAAAAAGGAGAAATCATAGGCAAAATAAAATCTATTGTTATGATTTGGAAGTAATGGAGTAACTTTTGGCAAATTAAAGAAATAAATTGAATCATTTGTAATTATAGTAGCCAACTAATAATCTTCCAAATTAGTTGAGATTTGTATTTAAGTGCTTATAAGCAAGGAAATCTATATCAGTTTTGATTTGCTAAAACAAATTGGGAGAGTTTGTTACTTCATATATTGTCTTATATATATTATAATAAGAAAAGTATGATAAATAAGAACTTTATTAGTATATTGCTTAGAATTAGGGCATGGAAGAAATAGTTGCTTTTTTCTATAATCCTTGGTCTTTTAGTGTAATCAATTGTAAATTAACTTAATCGGATCATTTATAAAGATGTTTACGTACTAATTAAATAAAACAAAGATGAAAAAGAGGAAGTCAACTAAAGCATCACAAAATCAACGAAAAAAAAAGAGATTAATCTAAAATTCATTTCACTTTCACATAATTAAGAGGAAAAAAGGAACTTGGCTTTTCTTAATTATTTTTGAAAAAAAAAAAAAAGTTACAAATGATTGAATAACAAAAAAAAATGATATGGTAAAATATGAAAGAAATGCCATTTGTAGTCATTATTTCACACCAGTTTCTCTGTAAATGTTACTAATTGCCTTCAGTTGCAATCTGTTCGTATATTGATTTAACAATATTAAATGAGTAATTACCTATCTCATAGTCAATCTAGTAAATATAAAACTTAGAAAAAGACAAAGAAAATGGATAGAACAAACATCGAGGCAAAATGAATAATAATCTTACTGTGAATCTTTATGATGGTCAATATTGTAAAAATCAATAGTGATTCTCCTTTTAACATCTGTTAAAAATATTAATTAGCCAAAAGTTTTATTTATTCTATCCTTTGTTTTTTTTTTAAACAATTATAACATCAGCAATAACTGAGGTACTTGTAGTCTTCACAAATGATAATTATTAAGGTAATAAAATGAAAAAAAATTGTCTTGAAAGTTTAAAATGATAAATAATTTAAGATAACTATTTTTATAAATCACTATAGATAATTTGAAACAAAGAGTAGAATGACTTATTTATTGAAAACATCGAGTGGTGTTGGGAAAAAAAAATCAGTTGTCTAATTTAGTTGTTAACTTGAAATTATAAGAATAATAATTTAGAAAAATTTTAGGCCATGTCCATTAAGCCATATAAATCATTCTTTCATTTAGTTTAGAGATTTTTACCTGTTAAATTATTTATTAAAAATTTTGTACAAAAGTAACATATCTTTTTGTAATCCTCTTTATTAATTAAGAAATCTATTTTTATCAATGTATGTCATCACACTTGCTTTTCTCTCTCTCCGTATTTTTTAGATTTTTTTCTTCAAAATTTATTTTGTATTGTTTGAAACTATATCATTGACAATTTGACATATTTCAAGTATATTATATTATGACTATTTTATGTTGTGTTAATATTCAAAATATATCATTACTATATTTCAAGTGTATTATATGTTGCTTACATTTATTATACGGATTATACGAATTGTATGTATGCATTATAACACATGCAAATAAGATAAATAATTATACATAATATTTGAAAATGTCCAAGGTGTTAATATACATTATGTGCACCTTTGTATATGCTTTGTATAAATGATGTATATCGATATATAATAAGATGTGAACTTTGTATTATTAAAAAAAAAAAAAAAAATCTCCACTAATTGGATTTCTTTTTTTAAAAAAAAAAATGGGTTAACCAATAAAGCAAGTGTCAAATGAAATGATATAAAATAAATTATGTAATTGGAGTAGTGATTTTAAGCCAAGCAGACAATAGTGATGGGTAGTGAAATTTAAAATTTTTCTTTTAAATAAGAAAGATTAACTTTTTAAAGATGTCACGAGATTATATCTTGCACTCTAAAAAAAGAGCAATACCCTTTTTGAATCTCATTGTCATTGAGATGTAATTTTCTTTAAGGTTATGCAAAATGTAAATTGTTTATTTAGACGGTATATTATGATAAGAACTTCATAACTTTACCCCTCCAGGCCATTAATATAGGCTTTGGTTCACCAAGTTGGGCAAACTTTGTCATGATTGGATTAAATATTTTTAAGGCTATTTAAAATGGAAAAATAGTCTGAAATATACCTAAATTTTGAAGAAATTTGTTGTAACGTGTCTAACTTTGCGGGGATCTTATGACCCTTCTAGAACTTTGCGGAGGATCTTATGACCACCTAGACTATTTATTAGCGTATTTTACTAACATTTATTTGCACTAAATTTATTTATTTATATATTTTATTTTTTTAATTAACTTATAAATTTCATTAAAATACACTAATAAATAGTTCAAAGGGTCATGGAACCCCTGCAAAATTCCAGCGTGTTACAATAAATTTTACCAAAGTTTGAATATATTTTAAACCTTTTTTCCATTTAAAATTGAAGAACTTTTGCTCGATCTATGTAATTTTTTCTATTTTTAAGTTTGATCAAAACTGAATTGAGATGAGATCCAAATGAAAAAAACTCTTAAATCAAAATATAATTTTGAAGGAAGTGGTGAACCAAAAATCATAAAAACAAGAGTTCAATTCAAAATCTACTCACATGACATACAGATGCTTTTCAAATTCTACTCAAGAGCTGAATACAGGATTTCTCTTGCTTTTCATCTTTATTTATAGAGTAAAGACATCATTTTCCCTATTCAACGTATTCGCTCAACTTATTTTACCACTTTAATTTAATATATACTTATTTACCTTCTTAATAAGTTTAAAGTGAATTAGTATCACCACTAACATTGACGTGGAATTTATAAAAAAAAAAAAGATAAAAAATGCATCGTTTTTTGAAAAAATGAGATGGTCCCACTTCTATTTATACTAGTTTAGGTATACGTGCATCGCGCGTGTACTTCACTTGATTGAGTTCAAACGTTACACTAAATAGGATATTTGTTTAAATAATAAAGATGAATATAACAATTAAATTCAACGTCTGTTGGAGAATCTATTTAATTAAACCTAATCTTTACCAAAAAAAATTATCAAAGTCGATCGACATTCACCTACCACCTGTAAAATGCAACAAAATAATACGATGATAGAAACATTAAAACAATATAATTAAATCTAACCTTTACATAAAAAAATTTTCAAAGCCGTCCAACACTCATCTACCGCATGTAAACTATAACAAAATAATACGATAATAGAAATATCAAAATAATACAACTAGACTTTATCTTTACACAAAAAAAAATCCTCAAAATAGAGATATAAAAATAACACAATTAAACCTAACATTTACCTAAAAAAAATTCTCAAAACCGACCGGCATTCTTCTACCACCTGTAAATTCATCTGCAACCTGTAAACTACAACAAAATAATACAATAGTGATCACAGAGCTTCAGTTTTGATGAAAATAATTCTTGTCTGAGCGAAAAATTTTGACATTAAAGAATGACATGAATGAAAATAAAGAAGATATATATACACACGTTGGATTCTATTATGTTGACAAAAATAGTGAAGAAGTTGAGGCTTGGAAGATTAAGCATACATCAATCTAGACATGCAACCGAATTAAGTTAGATGAGCATCAATTATATTTTCACAATAAGTAACCAGTTTTTTCTCTAGTTTACCGCGCATCTCAATATTTATAAAAGTATTTTCCTTAATAGAGTCGTATTTTATGAGTATTTTTCTATCCTATTTTAGGAATATCTTTCTAATTGATCAGTACAAATGAAAATATTAATTAATTCTCCCTCCATATATTTTAGGAGTCCCGTATATTTTAGGAGTTTAGTTAATGTAATAAAAGTAATTAAATAAAAAATTGAAGAAAATATTGAAAATAAAGTTTTGTCTAAATGAGAATCTTTTAATGAAAGACAAAAAGTTCAAATCATTTTTCTAAGAGATTTTACAGTTTTAATATATTATATAGATATATAGATTATATAAATATATAGATATATATAAAATTACCTTTTTTTCTTTGAGTGCGGAACCTAAATATGTCACCATATTTAAAAAAGAACCAATCTATGCCACTGATTTAAAAAGTTACAAAAATGGGTTGTTTGCACAAAATAAGTGCACGATATTTTTTTTTTCCGTCTTGACACCATTAAAATAGGATAGTGCACTATCCATGTTTTATATGGATAGTGCACTTATTTAGTGCACTATCCATTTTTTTTTATGGATAGTGCACTAAATAAGTGCACTGTCTATTTTTTTTTTATGAATAATGCACTAAATAAGTGCCCTGTCCATTTATTTTATGGATAGTGCACTAAAAAAGTACACTGTCAATTATTTTTGATATATTGCACTTCTTTTGTGCATTATTCCCCTTTTTCTATAGTTTAGTGCATTTTTTAGTGCACTATTCATAAAATAAATGGATAGTGCATTAAAAAAGTGCATTATCAATTATTTTGATATCTTGCACTTCTTTTGTGCATTATTCCCCTTTTTCTATAGTTTAGTGCATTTTTTTAGTGCACTATTCATAAAATAAATGGATAGTGCATTAAAAAAGTGCACTATCAATTATTTTGATATCTTGCACTTCTTTTGTGAGATGAAATTTTACGTATTTTATTGTGAGATGAAATTTTAATTTTTTTTATAATATCAAATTGCAACATAACGTACAATGTAAAAAGTTACGTATTTGTATGTCAATGAATGGTATAATTTTTTGTGAGAGAAATTTTACGTATTTTATTTTGAGATGAAAGTTAAATTTTTTTATAACACCAAATTGTAACATAATGTACAATGTAAAAAATTACATATCTTCTTCGTCAGTTTCAGGAATTACGTCGAATTCATGTTGTGTTGGCTCAACTAAACTCAATTGGTTTATATATATAACAATATGGCACTCCAAAATTTAATGTTTGGGGTAAATGTTTTTGAAGGCCTATCC
>NC_061113.1:253730310-253866599 GCF_002878395.1 Capsicum annuum
GTTCAATAACTTGTGCATCATCCCTGAATTTACATATCTGAAATGTCATGTATTGTGTTTGTGGTAAGGTCAAACCATGCCATCGACATAGCACCTCATAATCACACCGTTTAGAATATAGTTGAGTCCACTGAAGTGTTTCCCCCCAAATAATAAAATCACCAGCTTTAGAGGAGTATGTTTCTCCAACAATGATGCGTCCAGCAATTTGTAAATCATGATAAATAGAAATAGGTTTATTTTCTAAGGAAAGAATTCGACCATACCATTTTCCCCGGATAAATCTGTATAGCACCCAAATACTTTTGCAGGATTTTTTAAAATTCTCTCATTTTTTATTTTTCTAATATCAAACCAACTTTTCATTGAAGTTTGGCGTAATGCGTTATTTGTAATGAGTTGTAAGATGTTATCTCAAAATAAAATACGTAAAATTTCATCTCACAAAAAATTACACCATTCATTGACATACAAATACGTAACTTTTTACATTGTAAGTTATGTTGCAATTTGGTATTATAAAAAATTAAAATTTTATCTCACAATAAAATACGTAAAATTTCATCTCAGAAAAGAAGTGCAGATATCAAAATAATTGATAGTGCACTTTTTTAATGCACTATCCATTTATTTTATGAATAGTGCACTAAAAAATGCAATAAACTATAGAAAAAGGGAAATAATGCACAAAAGAAGTGCAATATATCAAAAATAATTGATAGTGTACTTTTTTAGTGCCCTATCCACAAAATAAATGGATAGTACACTTATTTAGCGCACTATTCATAAAAAAAAAAGAATAGTGCACTTATGTAGTGCACTATCCATAAAAAAATGGATAGTGCACTAAGGGGTCGTTTGGTAGAGTGTATTGACAAAAATAATGCACTTATTAATTAATGTGTATTATGAATATCTTATTTGGTACAAATTTTAGTCAATGTATAACTTATGCAAGCATTAGTTATACACTCTATTGTGTATTAAGGTATGTATTACTAAGACCACCCATTTTCTATGTATTAGTAATGCAAAGTCTTTAATACATGCATTAACTTATTAAATAACCTTAATACCCCTCAATTTCCCTCTCAAAATATTTCACCATTCCTTTCTCGCCATTTTTATTTACAATGGTGAATCTTTTCAAAACATTTCACAATTTTTTTCCCACCATTTTAATCTACAATAATGAATAATTGATTTAAATAATTGTAACATATTTTTGCTTTGCTTCGAGGGTCTTTAAAAGATTAAAAAAAATTGAGACTATTTCTTAATTTTACGTCTTATATTTTATTTTTGTTTCGACTATGTTAATATGTTGGCATAATATTTCATGCGCAAAGACGAAGGTCTTGCAATTAATCCGAAATCTCTATATACTAGTTCAACAATACTAATTATATTTGAGATGACAAAAAAAATTGTTGCAAAAATTTGTCGCAAAATCAACTAAGGGTATTTTTGTAAACAAACATTTCTTTTATAGAAATTATGTAAGATTTATTATTTCTTATACATCAAACCAAGCAATGTATAAGAAATAATACGTGCATAACTAATACAAGCATAAGTAATACAAGTATTACTAATGCAAACATTACTAATACACTATATTTTGCATTGATCTTGTACACTCTACCAAACGACTCCTAAGTAAGTGCACTATCCATATAAAAAATGGATAGTGCACTTATTTAGTGCATTATCCTATTTTAACGGTGTAAAAACGAAAAAAGGGATATTGTGCACTTATTTTGTGCAAACAACCCATTTTTGTAACTTTTTAAATCAGTGGCATAAATTGATTCCTTTTTAAATATGATATATATATATATATATATTATGTAGATTTTTTTAAAAAAAGTAGTAACTTTTGATTTGGCAATGACATGACATTGATATGACAATGGCGTAACGCGAGTGTAGTGCACTATGCGCTGTGAGAATGGTAATGTATTTTTAGGGGGTATTTAATTCACGTGAAAATAGTTTAGGGGGTAAATAAATAAAAATTTAATTCAAGTGCTAAAATAAATTGAGCAGGCAAATTCAGAGAGGAAATAATGTTTTTTCTCTTATTTATATGCTTTGATGTTTAGATTTCCTAGTCTTTGTTAATTAAGAAGTCTCTCTTTCTCTTTTTCTTTTTGGTTTAATCTCGTCATTTTGATTTAGCCCCAAAAAAAAGACTTGATAGGGGTGTGTTTGGTATGATGGAAAATATTTTTCATGAAAAGTGTTTTCCTATAAAATGTTTTCATAAAAAATAAATTGGTTTTTACTTATTTTCTTATGTTTGGTTGCTGAGTGAAAAATATTTTTCAAAAAAAATTATGGTGTTTGGTTGGAGAATAGAAAATATATTTTTTTTCTAACTAAATTTTAACTTTACATAAGCGTATGACCCTCTAATTAAAAATATAATATATTTTTTAAAACATAATATTTAACTACATATTTTTAATCATTCGGTCAGTTTGTATGAGATGTGACATCAACAATTATACATTCATCTGATCAAATTTAGAAAACAATATAATTTTTTATCACGTATTAATAAAAAAATTATAATTACGTATTTTTTATTTTATAATTTTTTTATTGATTAAAAAGTAACTTCTTAATACGATTTATGAAAGAAAAAAGTCAAAAAGAGTGAGTTAGGTGGTACTTGATTTGACAAAATAAAACAATAATTTAAAAAAAAAAAATTGGTAAGAAACGTAATAAAAAATTATAATTTATAAATTGTAATAAAAAGTTTTAATTTATAAAAGTTTAAAAAGTTATAAAGTTTTAATTTATAATTTTTTTTAAAAACTCAATGTACTATCACATCACTTCTTTATGTCAAATTATGTAGACGTAATAAATAATTACGTTTTACAAACAAAAAATTGTAAAATATAATAAATTATTACGTTTTATAAAAAAGTTTTGTAAAACATAATAAATTATTACTATGTTTTACTAAAACTTTTTTACTGTACACATCCGCTATCAAATCGTTAAAAAGGGTATAAAACGTAATAAATTATTACGTTTAACCTATTTTGGTAACTTATTAAATATGTGATCTATTTCGGGCACTTTACTAATATTTTGGTTTATTTTGGTTCCAATTTTCCATAAGTCACAACTCAATATTTTTGTAAAAAATGACTCTCTTAGCCCATAAGGAAAGTCATTTTCTTTCGAATAGAGGAAAATGAGTTTCTTTTGAAAAACATTTTTCCAACGTTATATTATACTCCTAACAAAACAAGTGAAAATAGAAAAATGTTTTCCACTGTTTACCCTTTCAGTTTATCTTTTTATAAATTTAACTTTTTCTGTACCCGTTTGTTTTTTTTTCTCTGACAAACACCCAATGTTTAAATAATTGACTAACGTGCATATAAATTGAAGTCTTATGAGTATTTTTTATTTTCAATGAATGGATTATTCTCTTTTCTTTATTGTGTTTAATTATAATTCGTAGTACTTAATAAGAATTATCGGAAAAATTAGTTGTTGGACTTGAAGATTTAGATATCGATGCTATGTTATTATTATCTTGCAGAAAATATTTATTTTAGAATTTTAAAATTATAATACGATTGAACAAAATAGATGAAGGATGGACGATCGTGCAACGTTTATGAGTTATGACTCCAATACGAATATGTTAAGTTTACAATTTTAAAGTCCATCCGTTTGAGCCGTGAAACTTTAACAAGCCTCACAAACCAATCACGCTAAAGGAGACGGTCCGAATTGACATGACCCTTGATAGGAAGTTGTGGAGGACGCGAATTAGGGTAGAGGTTAGGGGGTGACAGCGCGGCGGTAATTGTAGGGGAGCGTTCTTTATTTGTGTCGGAAGTTTCTTGTTCGTGGTGTTGAGTGATTATTTGTGGTTTCGGATAGATAGTTTGGGGTCGTTTGGTTAGGAATGTAGTTATGCTGGGATAAGTTATACCGAAATTATTTATGTTGTAATTGTTTTTTATTGAGTGTTTGGTTTGTTGTATTCAAAGTAATATGCATGGTATAATTTCTAAGAATAAATTAATTGATTATCAAAATACCTTCCATCTTATTTTTTTTTTTTTTATATATGTATATTTCTTTTCAAGCTTTAAATATTTATTCTTAAAAATAAAACTTTCATCTTATTTAGCTTAATTTTTTCGTGTGTGTGCATTTTCATGATTATATCGTGTGTATTTTAAAAATAAAACTTTCAGCTTATTTAGTTTTAATTTTTTTTTCATGTGCCTTCCCATGATTATGCCGTGTGTGTTTAAAAGAAAAAATCTTACTACATCTTATTTAGTTTGAATAAAAACTTACAACTTAAGTTTGTTAAAGGAAAAGAAGATTTCTTGTTTATGTCACTTCATTTAAACACACATCACTCATATAATATAAAATATTAAAATTCATTTTAATTGATATATACAATATTAGTTTTCAAGTAACTAAAAAACTATTTAATTTAAAATATGTAATTGAACAATGGAGTCGATTGTGAACACGTATCACTCATATAATATGGTGATCAACATCTCAATTCAAATGCTTAACAATGGTTTATAACTACGACAAGGCCTGTGCTAGTTAATTAAATTTGTCTTTGACTGGAAAATTAGTTACAAGATGCTAATATGAATTTGTGGGTTTGGGGGTAGTTTAGGTTGTCAGTAAATATGACTCAATTGAAGATAAGTTAATTATAACTCTAATAATTTTAATATTTATGAAAATATTGAGGATTAACTCATTACAAATTTCATCTTAAAACAAATAAAATTTAATATTCATCTACATTTTATGCATTTATGAAAAGTTTTTAGTTTATTATTCATCAAATATTTAACATAAAATGTGAAAAATATTAATATGCATAAAATATTCTTATATTTATTTAACATGTCTACCTTTGTTATATAGTTTGTTAGCCGTCCAAATGGCCAAATTATAATGTTTATCATTTGTATAAATATAAAATTACTACCTTACTACTTGGTTTACGTATATGGTTATGTCAGTATAATTTATAGATAGCCTAAAGTTGTTGAGTTAGATTGATTAATTAATTATGCACATACGTACGTACGTACGTAAAGTGGCCTGTGCATGAATATAGGTAGGGGTAATTTTGTCCTTTTATAAATTTATCCCAAGGATAAATTATGATGGGATTGTTATCCCACTAATCATGTGGATAACTTATTTCGGTACTATTTATTAGTCTCGAGATGAGTTATCCCGAATGTTGTCAGCCAAACACGCATTAAATTTTTTTATCCCAGAATTATTTGTTTTAGCACCTCACACCAAACGACCCTTTTTAGTATTATCTTGTAGTTGTAGTATTATTTTGTGGCTAGCAGTGTTAGTTTATTTTACACATTATACTAGTTTACATACATCTATGTTTTGTGTTTGTTATATTGTTATTGGTTCTAAGCCGAGGGTGTATCGGAAACAACCTCTCTACTTCACCTGAGATAGTGTATGATCTGCGTACACTCTACCTTTCCCAGACCTCACCATATGGGAATACACTGGGTATGTTGTTGTTTTTGTTGTTGTATTATTTATTTCAACCATATGACATTGAAAAGTTAAATAAATCGATTGTAGTTTAAAAATTTATTATAAGTAGGAAATACTTATAACACAAACTTGTGTGTATTCGAGAAAAGTTTACATAAAATGATCTTCTGAACTCCTATACTATGTCGTTTTTGTAAGTTGGACACTTCTACTTACATGTTTGTCATCTGGATACTTGAATCCATTAAAAAACAACATTTTGCACCCTTTGACCGTTGACCTCGCCTATGTGGCATTGAAATGATGACTAGGACAATGAGAGTGTAGTCACTCGCCTGGGGTGCGAGTGGAGGTCAATTTTTGGCCATTTTACATTAAAATAATTTTTAAAAATATAAAAATAATATTAAAATAAAATAAAAAATTTAAAAAGGGTCCTTTTTTTTCCTCCATCTTTTTAAATTTAAAAATATTTTTAAAATTTTAAAAATAATTTAATTTTTTTTAAAAAAAAATTAAAAAATTAAAAAGGGTCCTTTTTCTTCCTACATTTTTTAAAATTTAAAAATATTTTTAATAAATAAGAAAAATAAAAAACGGTCCTTTTTTTCCCTCCATCTTTTTAAATTTCAAAAATATTTTTAAAAATTTAAAGATATTTTAAAATTATTTTAAAAAATTAAAAATAATTTTAAAAAAAAATTTAAAAATATTTTTTCTCTCCCCACCCCCCCCCCCCCCCCCCCCCCCGTCCCTACCTCCCCCCCCGCCCTCCCACCCCACCCCAACACTCTTCCAGCCCCCCCTCCCCACGTTCACTTTTTATTTTTTATTTTAATTTTCGCTCTCAATTCAATTTTTTTTAATTACAATTAAAATTAAAATCTTTTTATTTTTTGGGGGATTAAAATTTAAATTTGAAATCTTTTTTTTTGGGAGGGGGTGGGGGGAGGGGTTAAAATTTAAATTTAAATTGAAAGTGAGTGATAGTGAACATTGAAAAAATAGCGAATTTCGCTTGAAAAAAATTAAACTTTTTGTGAATTTGTTAAAAATATTCAAATATAAAAATAAAAAATTTATTACGTTTGTATATATGAATTTATAGTTAAAAATTTAAATTAGTTGGAGAATAATTTTAATTATTTGGAATGAATTTGATGTTTAATTTGTGAGCAAAAATAAAAACATGATTATTCAAAATTTTCTACAATTTATAAATTTTTATTATTTAATTAAATTAATTTTAATATTTACTTTGTTATGCAACATTTTAAAAATAACTTGGAATTTAATGTAATACTTTTTTTTAAAAATGACGTGGCAGATGACGCGGCAGACTTGTCAAGCGTGACAGCTGACTGGGGGAGAGTGTGTTACACTCACCACAAAAGGGTTTAAAATGTTGTTTTTTAGTGGGTTCAGGGGTCCAGATGACAAATATGTAAATAGAAGTGTTCAACTTACAAAACCAACATAGTACAGGGGTCCAGAAGGTTATTTTGCCATTCTTATGCCATTATTGCTATGTTTAGTTTTATAAAATTTATTCATATAAATAATTCTTCTAGTATTAATCTATTTTCTCGTAAAAAATTCAAATAAAATTTTAAAATTAGTCGTCCACTTCGATGCATACGTTTTTTCATATAATCTTTTAAGGGAAAATACTCACAAAAATACCTGAAGTTTGACCGGATTACCAGTTGTGTATACTAAACTTTGCGGGGATCCTATTACCCCCAGACTTTCTTTTTCGTATTTTAATGGCATATATCTGCCACTTAGCACCCTGTGTGTGAGTCACGCGCATTGAGCGCGTGAACAGTGCTAAAAATATTTTAAACTTTTTTTTTGGCCAAACAATCCCTTAATTTTATAATTATTTAAAGTTTTATAATTTTTATTTATTTAAAGTTTTTCATTCTTCTTTCTTATTTATTCTTTCTTCTTTCTTTCCCTTTTTCAACAATAGTTGCTCCATTGTTAATTGAAATTGAATTCTTGAAGATTCTATTTCAGTTTCTATTCTTGAAGATTAATAGAAGATTCCATTCAATTGAAATTGAAATTTGACGTAATTGAAACTTGAAACTTGAAATTGAAATTGAACTTGAAATTAACATTGAAATTTCATTCCACTGAGTTGGCGTAATTGAAACTTGGATTTTGAAACTCAATGGAAGATTCCATTGAGTTGGCGGAATTGAAACTTGAAATTTGAAATTCAAGTATGAAGAAACTTTCTTCATAATTAAATTTGAAAACTTTTGGAATTTGAAATTTACTCAATGAAATTATTTGGAATTTGATTTGTAGGATGAATTTGAGTTCTGGAATCTTTAATATGGTTGTAATGGTGAAAAAATATTGAAAAGTGATAAAATGGAGAAGACAAAGCATGTGTACCACACTTCCCACCTAAAAAACTGAGTATACGTTTTGAGGGAGGGGGGGGGGGGGGGAATTAATTCCATTTTAAAAGAGTCTGGGGGAATTAATTTTGATTAAAAAAGTATAAAGGGTAATAGGACCCCTGCAAAGTTCAATATGCTCCATTAGAAATTTAATTAAAGATCAAATATTTTCGTGGGTATTTTTCCATCTTTTAATCATTAATTATGTCGACTTAAATAAGTTATGAATTTTTATTTCATTCTTATAAAAATTGAAGAAACAAATTCTTGTAAAGTGTCATTCCTATTACAATTCTCTTTTGCTTAGCTGAAAATATTGATAATTAGTAATTACTTGGTTTTTTAAACCCCCCCTCCCCCCCCCCCCCCACCCCCCAAAAAAAAAACTAAAAAGTAAGGGGAAAAAAAATCAAAATATACATCCTTAGATTGTATATTGCAAGTCATATCAATACTTGTTAGATTGCAATTAATAGCAATTTTTTAAATAAAGAAAAAAATATTTTTTTAATAAAAAAGATTTCTAAAATAAAACAGTTTGTTATTAATAAGTGGATATCCATCACACCTTAATATCTCTCTCCTCTTATTTTTTTTTTCTTTATTCTTTTCCTAATTTGTTATACAATTTCACAATTCTCTCACAAAATACAACTCTCTCTTCCTCTTTTCATTCTATTTTATTTTATATTTTTTTCAGATATATTTCTTCAAAATCCTTCATAGATGATTTCATCTTTTTACCACAATATTCTTTCTTACTTTTCCTATTATTGAAAAATTAGATGTATCACCATTTTTTTTTTTTTATAGATCTTGATTATTTTTTCTTTAGTAGGGAAGATGATAGTGTTCATTCAACTTTAATTTAATACGAAAGTAAATGAGATAAAATTCTGTATGAAATGAATATATAAACTAGTATCAATTAAATTAAATATCATAATTCATAGATATTAGTTTATATATCTATCACATACACATTTCATACGATTGTGATATATAAGAAATTACTTTATAAACCAATTTCATTCAATTTATAATCTAAAGTATATCTTCTTAACCGAATATCACAATCCATAAAGTTTGTAGATGATTTGATATTAAAAAAAAAGGTAAAACAATTTGTATATCTATACCATACATCTAAAAAATAAAATTAAGCATTTGTATATAAGCTGCTATTAAAGATAGAAAAGTTATTTAAAAAAAAGATATAACAATTCATTATTATCTAGATTTTATATATTAGTCGTTCGAAAATTTCATTAAAATACCTACCTTCTTCTTTCTACCAAAATCATAAATCAAATTCTGAGTGGAACCCAATATTATTATTATTATTTTTTTATCTTAATCATCAATTTTTTTTATTTAAAAAAATAAAAAAACATTTTACATTTTATTTCAATACCATTTTCATCCATTAAAAACATTAATAAGTATGCATCATTTTTGTATATCATTTTACATTTCAATTTTATAGATCAAAATTCAAAAATAAAGAAATTGTTTTATACATGATGTTGGTACATAACATGATTTAAATTTGATTTAAAAATTAAATAAAATTTAATACATATAAAGAGTTTGGGTACAAACCTAGTTATTAAATGAATTTACAGTATTTTTTATAATATTTTTATATGAATTACATACACTGAGACCCTAATAAAAAATACCATTTAGTAAATGAGATGAATATATAAACATTTCAATATAATTTGTTATATTATTTTTTCATTAACAGATTTTTTTTTGTATCAGTTTCATAATTAAGGTAGACGTATTACTATGAGAAAAAAATCTTAATCCAATAAAATAGAAATAGAAGAAAAATAATGAATAGATAAGAATATAAATTAATGCTACTTTTCAGAATGGAAAGAAATGTATAGTAATAAATTATTAGAGACAATAGAAAACGTGCAGATTAAATAAGTTATTTAGTTTATTTTTACTCACTAAAAACATGATAATTTATGTGAGTGTGAAAGATAACACACAAATTTAGGAGATATTTTAATTGATATATATCCAAGAAATAAATTTTAATTTTTAATTTTTTTAAAACTGCTACAACTTGTAATTAAAAATACAATTCAATAATTATCGAAAAGTATTGCTACAACTTGCAATAAACTATCTAATAAACGTATAATAGATAATTTTCACAAAAGTAATTACTTGTTTTTTCGGCCTACAAACATTGCAATGTTGGGCCTGTGTAAATGGGCCTTTACCACATTTGTTCCTATAAATATATAAACCCTAGCACCTTCTTCCATCTTACAATACGAAACCCTTAAGCAAAGAGACGCACAAGGCGCCGCAAGTAGAAGAAAGGGTAGGGAAAAATGGAGCCGGCGAGGAATGTTAAGGATGTTTCACCACACGAGTTCGTCAAGGCTTATGCCGCTCATCTCAAGCGCTCCGGCAAGGTGTGTTTAATGGAGTTTAGTGTTTTTTCTATATGCTTTTAATTTGTGTGTTAGGTTAATAGAGATTGTAATTTGATTCATTTTGTGTTTTCTATATGTGATATGTGATTTGTTTATACTTTTGGCTAGTACAGTTGTATAGTGAATGGATAACTGTAGATGATTTGGAGAGTAATGAAGTCATGTGAGGCTGTGCTAATTCATGTTTTAGGACTGCTAGGTTTGTTGTAAATATACTAGGATGTGTCTGATTTGTACTTGAATCTGCTGCTGTGTTTGTTACTACACGTATACTTTCTGTGTTTATCTTGTTTGGTTAATTTAGAATATGTAGTTTGAGGATGATAGAATGAGATTGCTTGTATCTGCTTTTGAAATTTGTGTTAGGGTAATGGAGCTTGTTTTGGATGACTCATTTTGTGTTTACTATGTTTTCTATGTGATTTGCTTATAGTTTTGGTTTGTAGAGCTGTCTAAAATAATGTTAAGCTGTGGGTTAATTCTTGTTTTAGGACTGCTAGTGTGGTTGTAAGTGGAGTAGGTGTATACGATTTTTAATTGAATCTGCTGCTATGTTTTGTTAATGCGTATGCTCGTAATGTGTTTATCTTGTTTGGTTACACTTGGAGTCTGTATGTAGTGTGAGGGTTATAGAGTAAGATCTCCTTTCATGCAACGCATGGGCGTAAAGCTTAGATACAGGTTTAGCTGAACATGCTAATTTGATTGATTTGTATGTGTGCTAGGAAGTTTATTGATTCTGTACACTTTAAATTTAGGAATCAGCCGTTGACACTTGAATTTGTAATGTTGGCTTATTAAGGAGATGTGAGAAGTTGGCTAAACTTGGATATGGATATAAGGAGGGGTAGAGGTAGGCTGAAAAAAATCTTGGGGAGAGATGTTTGAACCGGACACCATACTACCACTGCTTATGACATGACTGTTGATAATAAGATATATGTGTTGGGGTTTAGTGTAGAATGTTAGTAGTTAGTGGAGCATGTTTCCCTTTTTGGTTCTGTTAGTGTTACTCTCTTACTAGCTTATTCTTTGATTTTAGTATCACGCTCCATAGACCAAACTTGTGGGATTGTGCTGGTTTTGTTGATGTAATTTGTAATCTTGAGACCAGAAAGTTGAAATCCTGCTCATTCGTTGTGCAAAATTTTTTTTATAGTACTTTATTAAATGTTTATATATTATAATCAGTAGTCAGTGTCTGCCACTGCCCTTTATTATTAGGATGATTGTATTTTCCCCCCTTCTAGTGTTTTAGTGTTTGTTGTTTAGACTAGCTTGCTGCAGAATGTCAGTTTTAATGTGAGGTGAAATTCAATGTGGTCTTATTTGTTTGAGTGCGTATTAAATTTCACATCTGTAGATGGAGCTTCCCGAGTGGACTGACATTGTCAAGACTGGAAAACTGAAAGAGCTTGCCCCATACGACCCTGATTGGTACTACATTAGGGCGGGTATGTCTTTTCTTATAGTCTCACACACTGATCTCTGAAGAAGGGTTCATGTGAATCAAAATTTTGGCTTCCTGACTTTTCTTCCGGTCTGTTTCGAATTTTATCGACAGCTTCTATGGCAAGAAAGATCTATTTGAGAGGAGGTATTGGTGTTGGTGGATTCAGAAGAATCTATGGTGGTAACCAGAGGAATGGCAGTCGTCCACGTCATTTCTGCAAGAGCAGTGGTTCAGTTGCACGCCACATCCTTCAGCAGCTGCAGACCATGAACATCATCGACTTTGAACCCAAGGGGTATGTGTTTTTTTCACAATCAAATTGCGTTTTTGTGTTTTGGTCTTGCTATAGACATGGAAATCTTTTGGTTAGAAACAACTACTTGGATTGACGTTTCAGTATTGAAATGTCTTTTGAGCAAGAATTATGTAGTTATTTGTTAGTATTGTTCTGATTTATATCTTTTTACTTCCTTTTGTACACAGTGGAAGGAGAATCACATCCAACGGACAAAGAGATCTTGACCAAGTTGCTGGAAGAATTACTGCTGCCAATTAAGAGATGAAAAAGCAGCAGCCGTTTTTATGAATACATGAGTTGTTTTAAACTTATAATTTCGTGTTGGACCTATGTAGATGTAGGGTATTGTTGAACCTTTCTCTGCATGTTTTGCCCTTTTTCTTTAATGTGGGATTCTTTTTGGCATCAATATGCTAGTTTTGTCCTTCGTACTTCAGATATGTTGCTTCAGCTGCTGTCTATCAGAGTTTGCCTGCCTTTTTTATATTTCTGTGTTTTCGAGGAGGGAAAGTCGTCTTTACAAAATCATGGCTCATACTCATGGAAACAGTCACATTTTCTGTTTGATATTCAACTAGCATACCTATGCATCAGGTTTGCATATCCATCTAATATTTAGAGAATGGCTTTCTGCAATGTTAAATATCTTCAGCAGATGTTATATCCAATCTGAATTATGAAATATTTGTCCATTCTAGTGATACACCGAAGTCTTGTCACAATTTGATTCCTTACCCTATTTAGATGAGAAATTTTCGTTCACTCCAGAAGTTTTTGCATGTTCAGATAGATTTATTTTGTGGACAAGGTGGTTGCAGGGAGCTCCAACTCTGTGTTTATCATTGGCTTTGTGTTAATGCTGTATAAAGTTGGATCGTATCTGCCACTGTATAACATAATTTACATTGTGAATTGAGGTCGAAGGAATTTGTGTGTTACTGGCTTTCCTACATTGAATATTCCTAGTAAGTTGCTTAGACTGCCATGGTAATAGTTTCATAGGCTCTACCGTGTGCATCATGATGCCAAAGTTTTAGGAATATTATTGGTTGAGTTAATACATAAAAATGATCCTACGTGTAAAGGTAAGCCAATCATGGTGCCACGTCGTTAAAAGGGCCGACTTGGAAAGAGTTCATATTTGTGCAGTTTTGAATAGTTAAAGGTCATATTTGTGCACTGTCAAAGTTTTATTTTTGGTGTTAAAACTTTGTTTTTATTATTATTATTATTGTTATTATAATAATAATAATAATAATAATAATAATTTTTTTATTTATTTCTATAGTATCAACACCTAATTTTTTTTTAATTTTAAAAAATTATTATTATTATTATTATTATTATTTTATTTATTTTTATAGCAACAACACCTATTTTTTTTAATTAAAAAAAAACAGCCACTAACAGAGATTGAACTCGCACAGTAGACTGAAGGAAGCGTCCAAGAGAGCAAATAACATCACTGAGCTATTTAAGTGTCTTGTTTCATGTGGTTTAACATTAATATACGTACATAAATATACATTTTCTATTTTATATATATACAACGTAATTTTTTACCAAAGGGGTTCGGGTGAACCTCATGGCAACCACGTAGGTCCGCCTCTCGATAATTTAATAATGTTTCAATATCGTTAATTTAATAACATCTTTTAATTACGTTAATCTGATAAAGTTAATTTAATATACTACTACTATCCTTAATAACATTAATTTAATAGCGTCTTATTAAAATTATAATTTTTTCTATTATTAGTATAGTTTCTATCTTTAATTTAATATTTAAATAAATAATATTTAGATATATTATATAACTTAAATTTGTCCTCTGCTTTATAATATATATACATATTAGCTCGATTTTTTTGTATGAAGCTGACCACTTAATTAATAAATCTTCAATATTGCTCTTTTTCTGCAAAGACAAGAAATTAGATGTCATTTTCATCTTTGAGCCGAAAATAATGAAAAAATAATAGTGAAAAGTAATTTAAAGGTCATATTTGTGCAGTTTTGAATAGTTAAAAGTTATATTTATGCACTGTCAAAGTTTAAGGTTATATTTATGTATTATATCCTTAGATTTTAAGCTGGACGGATCCAGTTTTGCGTGTTAAATACATGTTTTGCCACGTAGGATTGGAGGTCATATTTGTGCAGTTTTGAATAGTTAAATATCATATTTGTGCGCGTTAAAGTCTAAGGTTAAAGTTATAATTTGGTGTCAAGTTCAGGGTCATTTTTATGTATTAACTTTAATTGGTTTTAGTCTTGGAAGTACCAAGAACATGCTGTTTGGATTAACATTAAGGGGAATTTTAGTAGTGATGATTTTTAATTTGTAGGTGACTATTTAAAAACACAAGAGAAGAATAGATGACAATATTTTTCAGAATGAGAATAAATTGTATTGCAAATACAAGAAAGGCTTACTTGATCGAATAACCTAATTCCCTGGCTATGAGCGCCTGTTAACTCAGCTGCACCTGCACGACCGCATTTGTACGTTTAGTTTTGTATTTTTGGATAGTAACACGCTGAGGGTGGACAATTGATTTGATTTTTTTGCTTTAAAGACGACGCCTGCTTCATACTTTCTATGATAGGGGAAATACTTCCGCACAAGTACTAATTTGATTAACATAAATGAGCCTTTTCTAAGTCCTTGAGATTTTACATATCAACTTCAGACGATTCAATTGAATCATTCTTGACACGGAAGAATGTGGGAGCAAAGGTAGAGTGTGCTCTGCCATCATCCATCAAACCAAACTGTTATTCAAAATCCATGTATACACATCTGATTTTGGTGTTCTTGTTGACAAAACTTACCTTCCATCTTCAGATAAAAAATATTTGATTGAAGATTTACAGCGGCTCCTATTCAAGCAATATTTGCCCGATTTCAGCCACATACTGAATGTGTTATTGCTGTATGACGTATAACTCTGCTCGATTTGATTTGTCAAGCCTATAACTGTTAGAAGTGGGTGAACACATAAAATTTATCCAACCTCATGCTGTATGGCCTAACTCTATTTTTTTCTCATATGCCCCTTATTTTAAAACAAACAATCTCGGAAACAAAGGTAGTATCCGAGATAAACCTACTTTCTATTTCAATTGGTAAACAGAATTAATAAATTTGATTTGTAAGTCATCACTCATGCTGGACTTGTAACTTTTAATACCATGAACTTTCTTCAGCATAAGTTTATTTTAATGTCACATTTATCCTCACTACTATCAAAGCACTGGGTTAGTTGGAAGGTTTAATTTAAAAAGAAAATTACTCACGGTATAACTTCTGTCATACGCAGGTTCAGAGGAAAATCAAACCATAAAAATCTGAATTTAGGTAAAAAAAAAAAAAACTAAAATTGGGGATGGGCGTAGGTGATGGGTATAGTGTTCCCAAAGCGTGTTGCTTCAGTGTAAATAATCCATATAGAGCAGGGCCCAATTTGGAGATGGGCCCTCCAAAGTCGAGTCGACACACTCTGAGAATCCACGTGTAGCCCTAAAAACTAGAAAGAGGATTAGGAATATATCTAGAAACTTGTATTAATTCAAAATTAATTAACCCCCTTTGCCTTGCGTAACACTTTATTAATTAACGAATCAAAAAAATGCAAAAGTTAAAGCAAAGCAGATTCGGACTTCGATTTTCCAATTTTTTCCTTCCAACGCTTAGGGTTTTGCAGCTACACTTTCTGAATTTTTGTTAATTAGTACTAATACGGTAAGGTTGTTAACTACCAATTCGTTAATGGTTTTGCTGATTGCATTTACATGTTATGATCACTCTACTTTCGTCGTTTCTTAATTTGAGCTTTGTACAACTACTTCTTTTTTTTTTTTTTTTTGGAGGTTTTAATTCGCTATTATTTGTAAGGGATTTTGTCTGAATTTGTTTTATTGTTAATCTGCGTAATCAAACGATGAACTTGAGAAGCAAGTACAGCGATTTGCTTCAACATGATACTTGTGAAGTGCAATTTTTTGTGTTGAAGTTGGAATATCTTTCATCATTTGTCATATTCTATGCATTATAATAATTCTTTTTTAAAAATAACTGTGGGGTACGGGCCAGTTTGCACGCACTCCCACCACCAACATGTATCATGAAACTCTAGTGTTTTCTTCTCTGCTAGATTTGAACCCGCGGTCTCATGATTCTCAACCCACTTCACTAGGACGTGCCTTTCGGTGCTATGTGTTATAACTGTTTTACTTTATGGTTAGTATTTGGTAAATGTAGACCTGTTCAGTTTTCTCTCTTAGCCAAAATTAGGTTAATGACACATGATCTCAGTTAAGGTTTAGTGGAATGTTTCTGTTTCTGGACACTCTCTGATATAAATGTTATTCTTATCTTTTGCAGGTTATTTTGTTTCTTGTTGGGTTGATTTAAAGGTTTTGGGCCCTTCAGGGGTCAAGGATGTGTTGAATTGAAGTATCATCATCCAAGGGTTGTTGGGTGGCCTTTTACTGAATAGTGAGCTGTATTTGGCATAATTGGGGAATAACGGAACTCGACATAGGATACTAACGCCAGTATAGCTTTAGATTGTGGTCGTGTTAGGAGGTGCATGATGCTGTTTTCGTAGCCTAATGCTTGTCTAGGTTCATATTTTTACTAGCGTACGTGTAGTTGTGTATAAAGTATGGAAATATAGAATTTTATAATGGAAGATTATAGAGAATCAGAGTTTCCACTTCTAAGCTGGATCAGCAAAAATCCTTCTGAGATGGCAGAATCCCCTCTGTTTAATCTCTCTTGTTTCATTGCTGGTTTAGTAGGAATTTTAACTATATTTTACACAGCTTTCCAGTGGAGAAGGAACATAAACGGTAGTTGGATGAAAGCCATAGCCAGGTCAAAGAAAAACCCGAAAACAAGGAATAAGGTCCCTGCGGCTCCTCATACTTGGGCTTTGGAAACCTTTTCTCGAGGGAAAAGTTTAAATTGCTGTGTCTGTTTAATGTCCATTTCTCCTTCTCAGACTCTTGGCCCGATTGTTGCTTCAGAAAGATTTTTCAATCGTTGCAGCATATGTGGTGCAGCAGCTCATCTGAGTTGCTCACCGGGTGCTCAAAAGGATTGTAAATGTGTATCTATGTTTGGATACCCACATGTAGTACATCAGTGGGCAGTGCGCTGGACAGAGGTAGCTGATCAACCTGATGAATCTAATTTCTGCAGCTACTGTGAAGAGCCAACTTCATTCCTTGGTGGATCCCCTATATGGTGTTGCTTTTGGTGTCAATGCCTAGTTCATGTTGATTGTCATGCCAATATGTTCAACGAAACAGGTGATATTTGTGACCTGGGTCCTTTCAGAAGGCTCATTCTATCTCCACTTTATGTAAAAGAGTTTAACAAGGGTGGATTGCTGAGTTCTATCACACAAGGTGCCAATGAGATTGCTTCTTCAGTGCGTGCTAGCATAATAAGTAAAAGCAAGAAATACAAACACAGTAATGATAAACATGGGAGCGGGACCTCTGTGGAGACAAGCAATGGTGATGTTGTTGGGGACACAACTGCTGAATGCAGTGCTGATACTCATCAAGTGAATGGTAATTGTGGAATAGATGAAAACTGCAATAGTGTTGTAAATAGAGAGGGTGTGGATCAGCAGCAAGACAGCGGTGTGAAAAAGTTGATATCTATACCCAGCTTCAAGAGGAGTTCATCCATTAATCAGAAGGATGAATCTCAATTAATAGCGCAGAAATATGAATTGACTGATTTGCCTTCAGATGCCAGGCCTCTGCTAGTCTTTTTAAACAAGAAAAGTGGAGCTCAACGAGGAGATTCACTTAGGCAGCGGTTGAACCTTTTATTAAACCCTCTTCAGGTGAAGTGAAACTCCTTATCTAGTCACTGTTCTTAACATCTTTGAGCATCCACCTTGTGTTATCTATTTCCTATGTGTAGAGATGTGTCAATCAGCACAACAATAATGTTACCACCATGAGTTGTTAGTTGATTCTTCTTCCTTTTAATGGCTTTAAGAGTTTGTAACTGCTGGAAAAGATCATATAAGTCTTATTTTATGTGTCATCTGCTTTTCTTTTCCCATGCTTTTTGAAGTGTTTGACACATTTCCAGGAATAGTTGTAAATTGTGTGCCACCTAATAATGTTTCATTATTAAAGATTTGACTTGTCTAAACATATAACTAAGAAATCCACTTATCTGCATAAGATGTCTTTTCATACTGCTAATATATTTGTAAGTCAAAGCTAACCCTTTAATCTTGGTCTTGTGAATGGGGGCAGATCTCTATCAGGAGAAGGAACAAATATGGTTTATATAATAACATTATTCTTTCCGGCTTGCTAATTTCCTTTTTATGCTACGTGATTATGCCTTATGAACGTCATTAAAGATGGAACTTGTCTTTTCAGTTTAAATATTTTATATGTGGTTTAGCTTTTTCAGTAGATTCATGGTATTATCCAGTGAGCCAGTGCTTTGATCTGTGATTTCCATGGATATGCTACTTAGGTTTTTGAGTTGAGCTCAACAGAAGGACCGGAAGTTGGTCTGCATATTTTCAAAAGGGTGCCGCACTTCCGGGTTCTTGTCTGCGGAGGTGATGGAACTGTTGGCTGGGTTTTGGATGCCATAGATAAACAAAACTATGTTTCTCCTCCACCGGTGGCAATACTCCCCGCCGGAACAGGAAACGATTTGGCTCGAGTTCTTTCCTGGGGAGGTGGTTTAGGTTCAGTTGAGAGACAAGGTGGTCTTTGCACACTTTTGCATGATATAGAGCAAGCAGCAGTAACTATCCTTGATCGATGGAAAGTTTCTATCTTAGACCAACAGGGCAAGTTGCTTCAGCCTCCAAAGTTCTTGAACAACTACCTTGGTATGGTGACTGATCTTCTCTAGACGGAAGATAATATATATGATATATTAAATTTGCTTCACTGGGAACAATATGATCAGTGTCTCACTTCAATTTTATTCTCTACTATTATTTCCTTGCAAAATTTGATGAGTGTCCATTGTTGATGTTCCAGGGGTTGGTTGTGATGCAAAAGTTGCATTGGAAATCCATAATATGAGGGAGGAAAACCCCGAAAAGTTCTACAATCAGGTATGTAGATAATGTTCTTATATGATCATGTAACAACAAGTGTGGGTGGGGATAGCATGTGCATAGGCCTTACCCTACTTTTGTGGGATAGAGTGGTTGTTTCTGGTTGAACCTCGGCTCAAAAAAGTGCGATCAAAGAAGCATAGAAAGGAAAATAACAACAATAAAATAGCAAGATAAACGAAGTGACAAGTTGTACTAAAAATGAAGAATAAGATACTATGCGAATACTAGGTAAGATGATATTAGTGCGCTGCTCTTCCCTATAATACACGACTACTTACTATCCTTTTATTCTAATCCTCGACTTCCAAACCTTGCTTATCTAGGGTCATATCCTCTGTAAGCTAAAGATACGCAAGTACTATCTGCACCTTCCCCCATTTCTTCTTTGGCAAACCTAACTCCCACACCTTCTTAGTGGTGCTTTCACGCACCTCTTACTCTTAATCATACGTTTGGACCATCTCAACATAGCTTCTTCATCTTGTCCGCCACGGCGAGAACTTGATGGCCTAACACTCTACCTAATACAACAGTGCAGGTCACCACTCGGTAGAACTTACCCTTAAGTCTTGGCAACACATTCTTATCACATAGTACTTCGTATGCGAGCCCCCATTTCACCCACTCCACACCAGTGAGTGATATCATCATCAATCTACCCATTTTCGTGGATTATAGGTCCAAGATTCTTGAAACTTCCTCTCTCGGGCATCATTTGTGTATCGATCTTCACTTCATATAATACGTCACTGAACTTGCACTCCAGGTACTCAGTTTTAGTTCGGCTTAACCGAAACCTTTCGATTCTAGGATAGTCTCCAAACTTCCAACCTATCAGTAACTCCACCACACATTTTGTCAGTCAATTCTTTTCAGGCAATATTAAGTCTCATACGAATAATATACAACCCCACACATCACTGAATATGTTGCGCCAATTTGTCTATCACTAAGACAAATAAGAATGGGCTAAGGGCTGATTCCTGGTGCAATCTCCCCGTCATGACCGGGAAGTATTCTAAATCACCTCCCGCCATTCTTTCCCGGGTCTTGGATCCATCGTCATGACCTTAATTGCCCTAATGTAAGCCACATGTATACCTCTAGACTCTGGACACCTCCATAGAACGTCCCTGGGAATTTTTCTGTATATGCCTTTTCTAGGTCAATAGACACCATGTGTAGGTCCCTCTTCCTATCGAGATCATGAGAAGCGTGATAATTGTGTTAGTGGATTTGGTTTTATATGGAAATAGGTCTGCAGCTTTCAACTGTTGCTTTGTAAGTTGATGTGTACCATCATCATAAAATTGGTAAAATAAACAAATTAGCTGCCATGTTAACGTTGTGTTATGTTCCACAAGAGCATCTGAACACATAATTGGGTTGTCAAATTTGGTTTGAGAAAATATAGATCTGTTGCTTCAAACTTTGCTATGACAGTCGATATACTTATGATAAACCTTCACGTATTGCTGTATAACATCATGATAAAATTAGTGTTGGGTTGTGGCAAGAAAAACAAATTAGCTTCCATGTGAACTTTACTGTAGGCTGGCTTTATGCTATAATTATAGACTATTCTTAGTTCCTGTTGAGGGAGTTTCGCGGTCTAGTTTCTTGGTAATTTTTCACCATTTTTTTTCCCGATTTTAGTCCTATGCCACTGTTGCATGTGGACAATGTCTTAATCAAAGTGTCACTGAACTTTTTGCATGTGGAATTACTTGTTACTGTGGATAGATTTATATTCTTGCTACGGTCATCTTTTCCAATCAAATATTCACAGTTAGTCAGGTTACTGAAGTCCTGTATGCCAGTTTCTTCAAACAATGCAATTACATCTACATTTTTTGTTCAACAAGGAATTTCTCAAAGAGGAATCTGGATTTGTGGGACGTAATTGCCATACCTCCTCAGACCTGGATGTTTTTCTTGTCATATCAAGTGTTTTTGGTCAACGTCAAGCCAAGTAATAGCACCTCTTTTGCAGTTTCTTAGACTAGCGTACTTCAGATGCAGAATGGTGAACCTGTAGCTTGATGTTTCTATCTTATAGCCTGGCTTCCATCTGCACATTTGAGCCCTGTTCATGTATTATGGTGACAACTGTAAAACTGTCCTGCTCGTTTTGTGTATTGACGTTATATGTGTGTTTGTTGATGTCAGGATTATGAGTATATCTTCATTCTTGTGATACTCATCGATTATTAGAGATATTTATAATGGAATATCTTGGATTATTGAATACCACGATGTTTGATAGCTTCAACGTTCTGTCTTTGTACTCTTATTATCAATCCCTTTTAAGGGGTTGGTGATTTCTGTATGCTCTTTATGTTCACACATTGAAATGAGTAGACCTGTGATAGCTCCATGGGCAATGATGATACTATTGAAGCCCTAAGAAGACCTTTGTCAAAGCCTTAAGCTCATATTATTGGGCTTCAATGTGAAATCAAGAAGATGCTTATGATGGAAGCAGAGCCCATGAACGAGTCCAAGAATTACGGAGAAGAATGGGCAAAGTGCTACACATATTTCATGATTAAAGTCCAAGCCTAAAAGGAAGAAGATTGGGCCCATATGGGTTGTGAGTAAATTTGGAAACTTTTCCTTATTTTGTTAGGGGAGACAATATTATTATTAATTGAGAGTTTCTCTTATTTACACCTTTGTGTGTGGCTACTTGGTATATATCTTACAACCTTATAAGAACGATTCTTTAGGAGATAAGATTAATTCTTAATTTGATATCTTTGGTTTCTATTAAAGTTAATTAAAGAAGGTGATTAGTCTTATACTAATTGTTGTCTTTAGTTTCTTTGAAATAGGGGTCTAGATCACTTTTGATCTAAGTTCTTGAATTGACTCTATTAGTATCATAATTAGTCTTAATCCTCTAATTTTGAATACTAAGATCAATTAGAGTTCTTAGCACTTAACCTCGAAATTGGGGATTTTATTCTCCAATTTTGCCTACTTTAATTTCTTGCCTTTAATCTTAGTATTTTCGCTTCCGCATTATTTTCTTGTTTATTAACATAACCCGATTCTTATCAACCTGGTCTGTGGAAAGGTCCATCCATTGTTACCGATCGGCTGATGACCAGTTAAAGTTTTCTTGCTTCTTCTGGCCACACTCCTTTTGTTTTATTGGTCATTTCTGTTGTTATTGTCCCCAGGGCTTTTATCTAGTGGTAAGAGCGCGTGTTGGGTAGGTCTTAGGTGCACGTCACGGGTTCGAACCTTGCTTCAGACAGAAGTCAGGTATACAAGGATAGAGAGGACGGCCCATTATTTACTGTTTCAAACCGTGCACGGTGCACTATTGGTCGTTGGGGACTTCTTAGTCATCAAAAAAAGAAAGTTCATTACCTTAGATGTATTCTGTTTTAGGGGTGTACTTGTAACCTGTTCCAACTTACTTGAACAAAAAAGTGTTTTCAGTCATAGTAACTGTATGTGTTCTGATTTTCTCCAAAAAAAAGTATAAAATGAGGAGAAAAAAAACTCGAAGAGAACAAAATAAGAGGATAATAACTCAAAAGAGGAGAAGAAATAAGAATACTTCATTAAAGTTTATTAGGTTCGAAGAAATGAACTTGAACTATATTTACTTGGTACTCAGAACTTGAACTATATTTACTTGAGTATTCGACATGTCAATGTTACTTGAGGCGCCAATAGACCCAGTTAACATTTTCCTTCCAGAGTAAGGTTTCAAGTATCTAATACTCTGCAGCATAGTATTTATGTAACACGAAAAGGTGGTTTATTTGCTTAGACTTTAGATGGGTGTCTCAGGAAAGAGAAGAAAGAGAAGTTACTGATGCTCTGATCCTCTGGTTCATCTTGGATGTTTTGTTCTTTGTGTTACGGTGCAGAAGATGAGAGTTTGGATAACACAAGTACTACAACAACAATTATGCCTCGGTCCCAAAGAAATTGGGTTTGGCTATATGAATGCTCATTTCTCATTATATCTTATGTCGTACATTCTCATAATAAATATAAAGTAAAAGTGAAAAATACGTAAAATATATATATAGAAGTAATACTAATAATATAATACTGATAATAATAGTTCCATACGACATACGAGTCTTAAGACATACCTTCAACCAGTAGCTATAATCTATATAATCTATATGGATCTTTTTCTTCCATTTTACCTTATCTTTAACCAAGTCTATTCATATCAAGTATTTGGAGGTCCTTGAGACCACTTCCTTCATGTAATTTTAGGTCTACCCCGTCCTTTTTAACACCTTCATTTATCATGGTTTCATAGCAACGGAATGCATCTATAGGTCGATGCAAAACATGTCCAAACCATCTCGACCTTCTCATGTTTTATCCTCAATGTGTGCTATCCGGGTTCTCGAATTCAATAGCAAGACAAGTTCACCTTCCTCTATGAAGAGAAACAAGTTCTTTATCAAGAGTTTAATAGCAAGCCAAGTCCACCCATGGTTTATTAGTCTGTATACTCAATACTGAGCTGGGTAGTCAAGGTCTGTACTGGCTGATGTGATTTTGCTACATTAAGATCCTGCTGTCTATGATAGTTTTCTGTTTTCCTTTTTATGTAGTGAACTCCATCATCTGTGTATTAGTTTTGTTTGTGGCATTTGTATGGAATATCTTGGGCATAACTGAGAATTATATTCCATATTATTGTCTTTTTGTTTAATATGCATTCATGACTAAAAGTCTTTGCAACAATGCTGCAGTTCATGAACAAAGTTCTTTATGCTAGAGAAGGTGCCAGGAGTATGATGGATTGGACATTTGCGGATTTTCCATGGCAAGTTAGGGTGGAGGTTGATGGTGTTGAGATTGAAGTTCCCGAGGTAGTGCAAAAGGCTCAACTATCCTTGTGGAAAAAATCATTTGAGCTGTGAATGCTTGCCTTTCTTAGTGATTTGATATGTGATATCTTACTTCAGTTTATATTTTTGCAAATTTCATGGTTCTTATAGAAGTTGCAGAAATATTATTCGACTCTCTACAAATACTAACAAATTTTCCATCATGAATAAAAGGTGCAAAAGTTTATATTGGAAATTTGGTGGATAATTCAGTGTTTCCTTTTTAGAAATGTTTAGAGAGTAATTTCGGTCTTGAAACCACTTAATTAACTAAAAGATCATTTATCTTTAATGATTAGTTATGACTTGATCTCTAGGATGCAGAAGGTGTTCTTGTAGCTAATATTGGAAGCTACATGGGTGGAGTAGACTTGTGGCAGAATGAAGATGAAAATTATGACAATTTTGATCCTCAATCCATGCACGATAAGATGCTGGAGGTTGTTAGCATTTCTGGTACATGGCATCTTGGGAAGCTCCAGGTAATAGGAAACACTTTCACAGTAAATGTGGCAAACATAATTTTCATGGTCCTGTGAGAGCTGTTTTTTCGTAAGTAAATTTTTAAGTGTGTTAAAGTAGCTTCTCCTTAGGCATTTGTTTATGTTGTGTGTTCATATCCTTGCTGTAAAAACATCTGATAACTGCTATCTGGTGATTCTCTGACAAAAGTTGCAGCAAATGTTTAACTGGTAAAGCACTTTTTGATGGTTATTATTTTTGAAGAATGAATTTATTCCTGGTTAAATGTATCGGCTTGATTTGTCTGTTTGATTGTTAGCTGCCTTTTCGTTTCACTCTTTTGTGATAAGGTTACTGCTCTTGCAAACAGGTGGGGCTCTCCAAAGCTCGGAGGCTTGCACAGGGTCAATTGATCAAAATTCAACTTTTTGCTGCATTTCCTGTTCAAATAGATGGTGAACCTTGGTATCAGCAACCCTGTGCATTGACAATAACACATCATGGACAGGTCAAACCCCATTTGCATATTGTTTCCTTCTCGCTCTTTTTTCCAAAGGTTGGCTAGGCTTTTTTGTTGATATTATTAAAACTGCCATAGTATCTAAAGCTTGTGCGCGGTACTGAAATTCAGGCTTTCATGCTGAAGAGAGCTGCAGAAGAACCTCTGGGTCATGCGGCAGCAATAATTGCCGATGTGCTGGAGAATGCCGAATCCAATCAAGTGATCGACGCTTCACAGAAGCGGGCACTTCTTCAAGAAATGGCCATCAGACTCTCTTAGACATCAACACGCTTGATTTGTTACTTTGTTGTTAATCAAAGTTTTGTATAGAAGTCGTCCCTCTTTGCCTTTTTTTTTTTTCCAGGTTGTGTCATTTCACATGTAAAATATGTGGAAATTAGAAATGCTTGTTTGTATACGAAAGTATAGCATGCGTTAAGTGAAAAGGTGAATGTTTTCACCATTTTATTTTTGTTTCCTCAGTTTTGTCGTCAATCCTTGTTTATTTTACGTTTCAACAAATACAAAATTCCATTTCTTATAGCACTTTAGTTGTTTTTACCTAAACTTGCGGCTCATAACATGCATCACTAATTGAAAACTCATCAAAGGAATGACATAACTTCTCGAAGTATATAATATTATAAATAATCAGCGTATAATATATATATATATATATATATATATATATATCGGAGAAAAAAAAATTCAATCGATTATATTGGGTAAAATTTTCTATTGGAAGATCAGATGGCCAGGGCCATGATCGGCATGGCTTGTTCTTGAAAGCTCAAGCAATTGGCACACAAATTGCATTGCAGATTACGCTTATTTTTTTGGTAAATGAATCTCAAGAAATTGCTTAGAACAAAAAGGTGATAATTAACAATATATTTACAGAGGATGAAGCGATCATATATAATTGGACTCAAAAAGCAAGACCAACTTTTATCATTCTGAGGTTATTGTGACAGATACTATATAATATATAAAATATCAAGTTGAAGATGAGGAAACTGATTCTTCTTCTTCTTCCTCAACAGGTGGTAATCCTCTATAATTCCATTCATGTGCTTTCCATTCCGGAAGTTGTTGAATAACCATCTGTACAAATTAATTACTCAATAACCATCTGTTCAAAATTAAGATGTTATATATATATACTCAATAATTTTTCCATACGTACCATGCCTCTAGAATCCGGTTTACCAACTATGGCCTGACAAGCAAGCCTCCAATTCTTTGGATGCTAAAAATTTTATATACATATATACACAAATTAATTAAAAATGGAGCAGCAATATGTATATATATAGAGTTCATGACTTGTTTTGGATATAATTAATACCCGTTTTAAATTTTCCTTCTCCTTGTCAGTACGAGGGTTCAATAGCTCCTTCCCTTCAACTACCTATATATAATTATTACTAGTGTCAGATACATGTAGTAAAATGAACTAAACCAAGCAAATATGAATATACCTCAACCATACATGTAGCACAAGTTCCTCCTCCCCCACAATTGAGCAAAGGTCTTGCCTTAAATGTATAATTATAAGAAGAATTAATCTTCATATATAAACATTAGATGAAGGTCAATTAGTACAAGACCAGAGTACTTACATAAGGTCCATACAACTCGACATTAGCATCGAGCATTATGTCTCTAAGTTTTTGGCCACCAGTTGCTTTCCTTAGCTGCACATCTGGTGTCCCATCTGGTAGCAAAACCGACTGAACAAAGATACCATGCACGACTAGCTTTATCCATGAGATTATAATTAGTAGTAATGGAGCATAGTGTACTCACGCTGACAAAGGCGAAGTTCACACAAGCCTCTTCCTCTTCTGTTGCTGCTGCTGCTGCTGCTGATACCGATCGCTCACTAGTTTCGACTGCTCTGAGAGTGAGAGGCCTCGAAGGACAAGGGCGGTTGTGGTTGAATGAGAGGCGTTGGAAGGAAGAGAAATGAAGGGTTGAAGGTGAAAAGGAGGAACAAACTTTCCCTGAATTATTACAAGTCCATAAACATGCCATTTTTTCCAAGTGGATAACACTCCCTCTCCTCTCCTCTCCCCTCCCATCCTATCTTATTCCTATTTATTTGGGCCTATCATACTTTTCCACTATATGGCCCAACAAAGCAATAATTTACGTTGTTAACGGTTCGGCTACTCTATCTTGATTGGAATAGGTAATTGATTAACAAAAGGAGTTGTTTGTACTTTCGTTTGAATATATATTTTATTTAACATGTGCAATGCGTTAGGATGAGTCGATACAATTGAAAGGTATTTTATGAAAAGTAGAAGTCGTAATATTCTATTGTACGAGTATATATTGTCGAAGTTGAACAATCTACTACCATCAATTAGCATACCTAATTATTCCTATTTATTTATGGCCCAACAAAGGAAGCGTCCTACTTCTAGCATTAGGATTTAATTAGGAGAGAGAGCACAAACCTCAATTGTGGATGGTCCATCCTAAAATATGCAAAATCATGTTTTGCATTAATCTTTATATGTTGTCAAAAGATCAAATAACATGCATGAAAAAAGGGTCAAGTCATTGATGCAGAGAGATATATAAACTTAAATGTTCTAACACCGGGTAAATTAATTAAGGGTGACAAAAAAATTTCAAAATTAAAAAAATAGTGACACGAGTCTTAAATATTGAGTAGAGGTAACAATTTTAAGATTAGTGTTAGTGACACTAATTTTAAAACCCTCAAGTTTTATTATTTACACAAAAATCTCTACCCCATATTTACACAAAGATTCCTACACCATCACCATCACTCCTCCTCCACACCCTTTTTGTTGCCGCCCACCGCCGCCACCTCCTCTTCCTCCACTATCACTATCACTACCATTGCCACCTCTTCCAGATTCACCATTATTTCCTCACTCTACATAACTATCATCTCTTTTTTCTCTTTCTCCTCTACCACCATTGCTATCAACACCACAACAAATGTATCTTCTCATTCGGAGTTACCACCAGCACCACCATCTCCATTTTTACCATAAATATCACTTTTTTGTGGGCTCCTCCTCCAATCAAATCTTTTTTCAGAAATTATGCAAGTATCAAAGTTGCTGCAGCAACTTCGATAATTACTACAACAAATTTGATAATTGCTATAACACAACAACTAATAGTAATTGTTGCAGCAATTACCGTAGTTGCTGAATTTGCTAAACTATTTCTTCATTCATTTTTAAAAGAAATCAAAAAAATTCTTTTCAAACTTTTTTTTTTTTTTAAATAGTCCATGAAAAATAAAAAATAAAAACGAAATGAAAAGAGAAAGAAAAAGAAAAAGAGAAGATGGAAGAAGAGGAAAATCTAGAGAGAGAGAAAAAATAAGAAGAAGAAGGCGGGGAGAAAAAAAAGAAAAGAAAGATTGAAAGATAATAAAAAGGAAAAACTCTAAAATTTAAAATTTGAAGTTGGAGGATTTTTTTAAAAATTTAAAAGTTTTTAAAAATTACATTTTACACCTCAATTAATATAATCACAGTTTAAATAAAATTTTGAACTTAGTTAATCAAAGTTATTATCATTTTAATTTAAAGACCTTTTTTTGTCACCTTCGACATATTTTTTTCGAGAAACTTGAATAGCCAAAGTCTTTAACTTATTATGTTATAATTAAACCAACTACCATACCATTTTCATCCTTTAAAATCACAAACCCAATTTTCTACCGTTCTCGCCCTTTAAATCACCCCCCCTCACCCCCCTCCCCCCGCCCCATTTTTCTAATTACCTCGTGGAATGTAAAAATTATGTATATTCTTTTTTTTAAAAAATGAGTCTTCCCTTGTGTATGGTTGTAGCGGAAACCCAAAAGAGTTGATAAAAAATAAGACCAACATAATTTGTTGTCCTCGAGTCAAATTATTATTGATTGATTTTGTACGTCATTTATAATTTATAATTTCTTTTTCAGTCTTTCTTACCCATAATACCCAAACCAAACATAAAAAATAATTACTAATTCATAACTATTTTTGTAGTGGTAAGGGAGATTCAAAAGGGTAAGGGATGATATTTGAAAAACGCAAAATATTTCAATATTTTACGTTTAAAGTTTCAACTGATACAAAGTTCCATTTCTTCTATTTTGAATTGGCTGTTCTATTTCATTATTATTTAACTATGTGAAATTACTGTACCACATCACTCGATTTAACTATCTTCTACGCATTATTTTTTTTATTTTTTTTTGTGGCTATTTTAACATAAACAATGCAAAATCCATGTAGTACTCTGCATATGATCCTAACAAGAATCAAGCAATCGGTTTCGTAACATTCTCTTAACATATGTAATAAGAAGTCAAAAATAAGTATACTTTAATTTTTACAATAGAATACCCAAATTGACATTGTCAATTTGATAAATTAAATTGTACATATAAAGCCAGGGATGTTGATGGTTCATGGATCATAATATGGGTGTTAAGTGGGACGGGCCGGGTCAACTCGGAACCGGCCCGTGAGAGTTATCCGGGTTGTGGGTCGGTTCAGATTCGGGCCTGGTTAAACGGGTCGATTTGGTTTCGGGCCCAACAGCAAAAAAATTCAAAACAACCCTAGCCTGACCCACTTAACTCAACCCACCTAAATTCGGTCAAAAACCCAGAAAAAAAAGTTTTTCTCCAATATACACTATATATACCCACCTATATATATTTTAAATACGTTAAACAATAGATATACACTATATATATAGTATATACTACATTAGTATTTAAAAAATATATACACATAATACATATACACAATTACACATGTAATTGTGTATACGACTATACGTTATTAAATATAGATACTACTCTAAATAAAACATATACTACAAGATATATACTACAATATAATGATATATATACTAATTTATAAAATATATACACATGTATACGTTAATATATACGTCTATAGAATGGTATATACACATATATACGTATCATTCAATATATGCATACTACTTTAAATAAAATATACTGCAATATATGTACTACAATATATACACACTATATATATATAGTTAGATAATAATTTGTAAAACATATACACATGTATACGTTAAATATATATGTCCATAGAAGATATATAGACATATATACGTACCATTCAATATATACATACTACTTTAAATAAAATATACTACAATATATATACTACAATACATACACACACTATACATATAGTTATATACTAATTTGTAAAACATATACACATGTATACGTTAAATATATACGTCTATAGAAAATATATACACACATATATACGTACCATTCAATATATACATACTACTTTAAATAAAATATACACACACACTATATATACTTATATACTAATTTGTAAAACATATACACATGTATACGTTAAATATATACGTCTATAGAAGATATATACACACATATATACGTACCATTCAATATATATAGATACTACTTTAAATAAAATATACTACTTTAGAAAATATATACACATATATACGCACCATTCAATATATGTACTACCTTAAATAAAATATATACTACAATACATATACTATAATATATACACACTATATATATAGTTATATACTAATTTATAAAACATATACACATGTATACGTTAAATATATACGTTTATAGAAGATACATACATATATATACGTACCATTCAATATATGTACTACTTTAAATAAAATATATACCACAATATATACACACACTATATATATAGTTATATACTAATTTATAAAATATACACACATATATATATACGTTAAATATATACTACTTTAGAAAATATATACATATATATATGTACCATTCAATAGATGTACTTCTTTAAATAAAATATTTACTACAATATATACACACTATATATAGTTATATATTAATTTATAAAACAAATACACATGTATACGTTAAGTATATCTACTTTAGAAAATATACACACATATATACGTATCATTCAATATATACGTACTACTTTAAATAAAATATACTATAATATATATACATACTATATATATAGTTATATACTAATTTATATAATATATAAATTAAAAAATCCATTTTTTTAAAATTTAACTGGGCCGGGCCGATTAACAGACGGGCCTGAATCGATTTTGGTCCGGGCCGAATTAACCGGACCAAAATAAAAAATTAATCAAATCCGAAATCCGATACCATATGGCTCGTGGGCTGACCGAGCTGAATTTACTTTAACCCGGCCCCGTTTGACATGCTTAGATTATAAAGAACTAAAATACTCTACTTGACTTTTCAAGATTTCTAATTATAGTCGCATGGACTATCATCGATCATTAGGTACAATGGCAAACATAAAGTTGGTTCTATTAAATGGGGAAAAATTTTAAGCATCATAGTATATATATTCAGATCCCAAGGGGAATAAATAAACATTAATGTCATTACATCCTTAATTTTGCATTAGTTAGTTGTACTTAAGTAAGATGCATTCATCTTATTACTCCCTCCGTCCCAAATTTCCTAATTTTACTTGTCTGTTTTCATTAATCAAATTAATCAAGAAGAGATTAAAAAAAAAAAAAATTCCCATGATTTACCCTTTGCATTAACTATTTTTCTTCAAATTAAAATGTAAACTTCATTTAATAGGAGTACTATGATAAACTAGCCATGTTATTAATTATTTTTCTGACATCCCAATTTGGGACAGAGGGAATAGTAACTTATTTTTTAGGAAAAATATTTTTTTATATTTTTTTTTCTTCTTTTACGATACATATTCCTAGAGTAAATTATTTTTATATATTTAACATGTTATACCAATTAAATGCATCTGAAGATTGAGGATCCTCAAACTTATGTTATGCCTCCATGATCTTAAGTTCTGTAGGTACAAAGTTTTGCCTTGTAAGACCAAACGTGCGGGTTTTGAATAGGAATCAAACAATATAACTTGTGTTATATGTTGATACGAAAATATAAATATATATCAAGCAATTTTTGGATATAGAGATATTTTTGATCGCTTTTAAATTTTGAATAGGAATTAAACGACAAAAATTGTGCTATATGATACGAAACTTATATATATCGATCAATTTTGATATTGGGATATTCTCGACTGCTTTTTGTTATTTAAAATAGTGAAGAACAAAAATTAAAAAGCACAACATTTAAGGAGCAAAAAAAAAAAAAGCACAACCTTAAAATAAGGTCATTTATGTGAATAGCCTATAATAAGTAAAAAATATAAATTTATGTCACGTAAAGAATTATTTATGTGGAAAACAATAATTAAAAATCAGTACAAAATAGAGATAGAAGTACTTATAAATGACTACTCTTTTGTGATTTATCATAATCTTTTTTATAAGATTCTCAATCCAAAACCTCTCTAAGTAAAATAGCTAAATCAAAATCAAACAATAACTCTCAAATAAAATAATAATAATCGAGAGGTTCCTTCCACACCCCCAAAAGTAAAAGAAGCAGCAAAATTAATTTCTCTTGTAGTAAAGTATAAGCTTCTGCAGCAACCATATTTTTTTTATTTTTTTTTTTGAGGTACCAACACGTTGTATCTCTGCCTCTGTTGCCTTCAAAGCAAGCTTTTGAACAAATATTTTTTAATTCTATTTTTTTTTGGTTCAACCATCCTTAATATTACATGCTATTAGTTGTAATTAATCTTTCTTTGATCACACTTCTTTACAACTATTTTACTGAACTTTCTTTTTCTTTTACTGTATCAGTCAAAAAAAATAATTATCTTGTTGGTGGTACAAACTTGTCACATGAAAATTACAACTCTCTGTTACCTGCTGATTCCCTCGGGTTAGTTAATTAAATTGGTTCCACAAAATAAGAAGAAAAAAAAAAGATCAAAATTAAATCTTAAAATTGTGAGTTCGATTCATTTAGAAAAAAAAGGAAAAAGTAAGTGGGAACTCGGAGGGGTAAAAGAAAAAAAGTTTTTCTTTATATCTTGAAAATTGAGTATCGAGTAAAAGATCAAAATACTTTGTCCAAAATGTAAAAAAAAAAAAAAAAAATCTTCTGGTAAAAGATCATTTTTTTTTAAAGGAAAACTTTTTTGTATCCTTTCCCAATTTATCCACTCTTGATTTGAGTAGTAAAAGATCAAATTTGTTAAATTGTTTTTTTTTTTTTTTTTTTTGGTAAATGGACTTTCCTTGTGATGTAAAAAAAGAGACTACTAGTTGTACTTTTTTTAAGCCCTTTCAAATTTACTCTTCGTGTTTTTTCCCCCCGTTGTAATGTGTTAGGTACAATGAGCGATGGAGCATTTCCGTTGTATATTACTGAAAGGTCCTTGAAACGTGTTAAACATTTCATCACAGTTTGAAATTTTTACATAAAATGAGATTTTTCGTGATTAAAACTTATGATAAATTTTATTGTAGGCTTAATCAAAAAATATAAAGGACCCCTTAGTCTCTTTTCCATTATATAAAGTGGTCTTTCCAAGTTTTTTGAACCATCACTTAAGTTCTTTTGTGTCCCTTTTACAACAACATTTGATTTCTGAATCAACACATATCTTATCTTCTTGTGATACTTTCCTTTTTGTAAAAGTTAGTGGGAGTTTCTGTTGAGGTAACTTTTATTGAAGTGGTCTATAGTTGTTGTTTCTCTTTGCAAGATTGCAAGTTCAGTTTTTATGTAATACTGTCTCAGTTTGCTCCTTTCTTTGCCATCAATTTTCAGCCTCTCTCTTTATTTTAGTTTCTTTGTGTGTTCTTGTGCATTGCTAATAGGATTGTGGCATCATTTTTGTTTCTGTGTCAAACTGCTGGTGGTAACTATATGCTTAGACACTCTATGTTTCTCGGACTCTTCAAAAAATGCTGACAGATGCACGTCGGATCCTTCCAAAGTAGATCCAACATAAGGTGTGACAGCATTTTTGGAGCCTCCGAGCAACATAGTTGATGGAAGTCTATCTAGTTCTCTTTTTATCTTTACTCAGAGGATTCACATATGGAAGTCATATTCTGGAGGCTGACTAGGATACTGGGAAGATGGTGGTTGTTAATTGGACAAATTGTAAAGATGTCCTTTGGAATATGATTCCTCTAGTAGATGCAGTACTTTGCTTCTCATTTACTAATGCAAGTTCAAGTGTGAAGATGACATGTAGACAGCACTCATACAGCTCTTTACTGGATTGATTTCCTGTTTCTTTACAGCCTAGCGCAACATTAGACTAGGCGGAAAATTACGTTCGGTTATGATTATAAATAGGATAGAGCAAACAAGTTCGATATCCCACTTTTATTAGTCCTGAATCTAGTGCTTTTTGTTTTCCAGGTTTCATACTGTAGGTAAAGATGGTGAAGATCTGTTGCATTGGAGCTGGATATGTCGGCGGGCCAACTATGGCAGTTATTGCCCTCAAATGCCCCTCAATTGAAGTATCTGTTGTTGATATTTCTGTTTCACGAATCACAGCGTGGAATAGCGATCAGCTGCCTATCTATGAGCCTGGCCTTGATGACGTGGTGAAGCGATGCAGAGGAAAGAACCTTTTCTTCAGCGCAGAAGTTGAGAAACATGTCTCCGAAGCAGACATAATCTTTGTTTCGGTTAACACCCCAACAAAGACTCGAGGACTTGGAGCTGGAAAAGCTGCAGACCTTACATACTGGGAGAGTGCTGCTCGAATGATAGCTGATGTATCCAAGAATGATAAGATTGTTGTGGAGAAATCAACTGTTCCGGTTAAAACAGCCGAGGCAATCGAGAAGATTCTCACCCATAACAGTAAGGGGATTAACTATCAGATCCTCTCAAATCCAGAGTTTCTTGCTGAGGGAACCGCAATTCAGGATCTTTTTCATCCAGACCGTGTTCTAATTGGAGGAAGAGACACCCCTGAAGGGCAAAAGGCAATCCAGGCCCTCAAAGAAGTTTATGCGCATTGGGTGCCTGAAGACAGAATCATCTGCACCAATCTCTGGTCAGCCGAGCTCTCAAAGCTCGCTGCCAACGCCTTCTTGGCTCAGAGGATTTCATCTGTTAATGCTATGTCAGCCCTTTGTGAAGCAACTGGGGCTGATGTTACACAGGTGGCCAATGCTGTTGGCAAGGACGCACGAATTGGACCCAAGTTCCTCAATGCCAGTGTTGGTTTTGGTGGTTCTTGTTTCCAGAAGGATATCTTCAACTTGATTTACATATGTGAATGCAATGGCCTCCCAGAAGTTGCCAATTACTGGAAGCAAGTGATCAAGGTGAATGACTATCAAAAGAGTCGCTTTGTTAACCGAATAGTCTCCTCAATGTTTAACACGGTTTCTGGAAAGAAGATTGCCATTCTTGGATTTGCCTTCAAAAAAGACACAGGTGACACTAGGGAAACTCCTGCAATTGATGTCTGTAAAGGCTTGTTGGGTGACAATGCTCACTTGAGCATATATGATCCACAGGTCACTCAGGAACAGATACAAAAGGATCTTTCAATGGAAAAGTTCGACTTGGATCATCCAACTCACCTCCAGCCAATGAGCCCTTATGGAACGAAGCAAGTTAACGTGGTGTGGGATGCCTACGAGGCAACAAAAGGCGCCCACGGTCTCTGCATACTCACTGAGTGGGATGAGTTCAAAACACTCGATTTCAAGATGATCTATGACAACATGCAAAAGCCTGCATTTGTGTTTGATGGAAGGAACATTGTTGACGCGGAGAAGCTCAGAGAAATCGGGTTCATCGTCTACTCCATTGGGAAACCTTTGGATGCATGGCTCAACGATATGCCAGCTGTGGCGTAACAAAACTCAGGCTCCCATCCCCTGGTTTAAGCGCTAGAAATGAGGGAGGAAGATCCAATTCTTTCAATTATTTTTTTCCAGTCAGACCATAAACTACTTATTCCTATTAGCATGGTTGAGAATATGTTTCTCTTGATTTCTCCTCTTTCATTATAAATTGTTTGTTTTCCCAGCTCATAATATAATCACCCCGTCGTGCAATAATAAAAATCACTTTATTTGATTCACTTGTGCATTTTCTTGATATATTTTACCAACTATGGAATCTCTCTTTTTGCCAACATCGGATGCAAGAAACATCACATCCCTCGGGGTTTGGCCCTTTGTCGGACCCTGCTATGCTAACGCGGGATGTTTTGTGCACTGAACTACCCTTTTTTTACGAGCAAAAATAAAAAAAGTAGCTATTGAGTCCAGGTCCTTAAAAGGCATTCTTGATTTCGCTCGTCCATGGTAGAGGTGATAAATGCCGCATGGGCCAGGGTGATGGCGATTGCCGTTGAATTCCCTCTTCCGGTTTTAATACGAATTAACTAACCTATGGTTCTTTTCAGATTTGGTGAGACGCATTGAATGACTTGTGAATTACAACTCTACTGTATAACAATTGGGGCATTGTTCAAGGTTCCAAGTTGATGCCAGACAAAAAGAATTTCTGTTGTAGTTTTCCATGCAATGGTCTAGGATGTGGCAAGCTTGTGAATTTCAGCATGGGACGCATTTAATTTGGCAGAACTGGCAAGACTAATAATATGGTTATGACTTAGGCATACTTTCAGTTTGACAAAATGATGATAAGGCAAACTTATAATTCCTGACATAAAGCCACACTCTTGAGTCTTGACATAGGTCATAGCAAAAATAGGAAATATACTAAGATGAATGACCATTTCCCCAAGGCCCTTTCTTTGATCTGCAAGGAATATTAGTCATGCCACAACATTGTGTTAATTGCAATGAGACAATGGAGACAAAAAACAAAAGCCAGGAAAAATCTCATTAATGTAAATGCAACCTTTCAGAAAGCAAATGAAGAAGAATATGTGGGAGCTTACCAATCAACTTTATTATCTATAATATGTGTTCACATATGAAAGCCAAATTCCTGGACGCTGATTAGGACACCAGGGGAAGAGACATTTTCTAATTGGACAGCTTGCTTCTGTTTTTAGAAACTCAAGTGTAAAGGTAATGATGACATCTAGACAGAATTCAACAGAACTTTGCAGGTCAGATTTCCTGTTTCTTTGCAGCCTATCCCAACAGAAAAATCCACATGGAGAATTAAAGTTACAATAAGACTACAAATAGGATTCTATACAACCTTGATTATCCATTTCTCACACCAGTCCTGAATAATACTTCTTCACTTTGCTCCAGCTTTCATATTTGGGTGAAGAAGTGTTGCAATGGTGCAGGATATGTTGGCAGACCATGACAGCCATTGCCCTCAACTATCTCAAATCACAGCACGGAATAGTCTATGAACCAGGCCTCTGATGGTGTGGTGAAGCAGTGTCGTGAAAAGAACCATGTCCCAATAGTGTTCGTTTTGGATTTGGTGGATTTTGTTTCCAGGGCATACTCAACTTCGGTTACGGCTGCGACTGCAATGGCCCAACGGAGGTTTTCAATACACTTTCGATGGGGTTGGAGTGTTCAATACACTTTTGATGGGGTTGAAGTGTTCAATAGGAACTAATGTTAGTCGAGGTGCCAAAACGGATATTATTGGTGTCAACTTTCAGGGGCCACCTATGTATTTGGTTCTTCTCAGTAATCGACAGTATTTTCCTAGGACAACTCAAAACCAAAACCATTCCAAAATCATCATATCTTCCTCGTGGATACACAAATGGCTTAACCACAAATACATTGCTAACACACCCAGTAACTCAAAAGGGAGGTGCAGTTCATTCATTAGAAACTCCGTGCAACATAATGTAATCAGAAAGAGGCACCTACAGAGAATTACAATCCTCAATCTACATAAATGAAAACAAAAAAAATGAAGAATCTACAAAATTGTATATACAGCTATCTAATTGTATCAGCTAACGTCCATGGACTTCTTCAGTTGGCAGAATCCTTTCACCTTCGCAGGATAATGTGCAAAAATCCAAGTCTTAACAAAAGCCACTCCCTTGACGCTGCTCTTTGCGGGAAAAAACAGGGGGGGTTGATCCTAAGATGCACGGCCGATTCCGCGAGGCATTTTCTTTGAGCTAGCTGCATTCAGCATATAAACATCGAGCAACAATATTAGGTTACTCAAATGGAACAACAAAATCATTTTTTTTTTCTTGAAGTCAAATTCAACTGCCAAACCTCCGGAAACTAATTGCCTCAACAATTAATATTTTGGTCCTATGCACCAAGAGGATGCCCCCGATATGCATTTAAACTCTATAGGATTATCCTCTAAATATTTATCCAAGCACATAAGCATTTAAATTTCCAAGGACCATTGACTCTCTAGTTCAGCAAAGCTCAAACTGGATCTAACTCTCGAAGTCCTAATTGTCATAAGATATTAATTCTTTCGATAAATGAAGCTAGTCGCAGCTTATAAGATACCATTCTAGTAGTAGGCAATTACGTATATGACTACCGAAAGTAAGATGGCTTCATTTACTTCTACTGTAGAAGTTTTTTCATCATTTGAACAAGTGCAGTCTAACACTCCAATGAAATCAACAAATATTTTGTTGAAAACAATAATGAGTACCGCTAGTCCCTTGCTTAAACCGAATGTCCAGGTTGGATTGCAGGCCCCTCAACAATGAGACGGGGGACTACTCTTAGTACTGTGCCGTGAGGCACCAATAAGGCAGCCAGACCAACAGAAACTGAAAATAACAAACAAAACTACTTGCTGCCATAAAAGACAGTAAGAGCACTTACCGTCTTCGACATCTTTCAACTGATAGTAGTGCGGAGCTATTTCTACAAGCCATTCTGGTTTAAGTTCAGTAACCTGCCAGCACAACCCCCAATTACAATCTCTGTGAATCATTACAGCTAAAATAATAGTACCCTGATAAGAAAGAAAAAAGAACAGAGGAAAAGAGATGGACTAACCTGCCGCATGTACTCCTTAGTCGTCAGGACCAGTTCATGGTAAACAACCCATCTGGGAAGTACCTACAACGTGCAAGCGTAAAAGAGTAATGATTTTCATGAAATTACTATTATCATCAAGGTCACATTACAAGTCTTGGCAACATAAAATACAAAGACAAAAAAAATATGAACAAGGATTTGAAAGCACAGAGGAAAGAACAGGGGAAGATAAGACCTCATTGGCTGGTTGAGACGGTCAAACAACATTAATAACATAACCTTCATCATGGGATGGAAGTAGAATCAACTCTCGGAGATTGGGGTTGGGGTTGGGATTTGGGGGGTTTAAGATATGAATTGCTTTCGAAAAAGCCAATATATCACAAGCTGTTAGTAAGGGGAAAATCAAGTTTCCTATACTTACTAGTCTTGACTCTTGAGGTAAGCGCAGCTATTTTACTTGTCAAAAAGGCGACTATATTGTGAACATTGAAGAAAAAAACAAAATGCATATGTCAGAGCAAAATATTCACGTGAAAATTTACACCACCTAAATCATTTATGCCATGAGATTTTGAAATGGTTGAAGCAGCAATGCATGATGAAAGGTACAATGAAAGAGGCACTTTCAGCTGAAAATTTAAAAGGGAGGAAGGCCACTTGAAGCGCCTGAATGTTGCCCCACTAGCACCATGTAGGTCCTGTGGAAGGAAAAAATAGTAGAGCTGCCGGCAGGACAGCGTACAAGTGGATGTTATAGTGGTGCATCACATAAGATCCCGGTTCTTGGTGCACTCATAAGATCCCAATTTGTCAAGAAGATCGAATGTTAACATTACGTTGTTGATTCTCTGCTTTTTGATATTTTACTTATGTACAGGAGTTTTTCCATTATTAATAGAACTGTTTACAACTACATACCCAGTGTGAACCCACAAGTGGGGTCTGGGGAGGGTTGAATGTACCAAGTAGAGAGGTAGATAGGGAGGTAGTTTTCGATAGACCCTCGGCCCAAGAAAAACATTTCAAAAATTGATAAAACTATTTTTACCTCATCAAAAAGGAACTGGAAGGATTGAAATGGGAGGGATGGGGGAGATCGGGCCCCGTTGATCGGTAGGGGTCATAATTAGCTAAACAGCACGGAATTATCAGTTATCAGGGATAATCATCCAAAGACTAGTACATCCTAGAAGGAAACCATGAATGAGCGACCAGATAAGCTCAATTAGTAAGATTAATAAAGAGAGCCTTAAGGATACATCGACAAGTAGGCGGTTGATCTACAATCACCAACTTCAAATCGTGTTGGCATCTTAACTGTACCATATTTTTGGGTCAAGTACAGCGATGAAGCAAAAAAAAAAAAAAACTAAGAAAGATATACACTCAAAATGTCCATTATTATATTAAGAACAGTAATCATAAGTTTCTCTTGCATCTTGAGTTTGTTGTCTCAACCAAGAAATTTATTCCAACATTTTCTTTTCTAATTATTTTTCCATGTTCTTAGTAAACAAAAACTTTTACCTGTGATAAACCTGAGCTGGGGTGAATGTTAACTGTCTGGGGGTGTTTAACAGTTCGATAAGATCCATTCTTTTGTAGTTTCGCAGAGTGGGGGAAAAATCCTGATGTTATAGCCTTCTTTATAGCTTCATAGTCATTAACATTTGAAGTCAATTCAATTTCCACTCTTTCCAGCAGGCCCTCCAATTGATCTCGGATATCCCTTGCTCTCTTCATGCTCCTGACCTGGAAAGTTAAAAGAACGGTTTAATTAGACATTATAGGTAGCAATGATGAATCAACTTCATTCACAATTTAAAGTTGAAATCCCTCCCTTGAATACCCTTTCTATAAAAGTTGCAGTCCAGTCAAGAACAGTTCTTTCCAGTAGTCATGTTTATGATACAACAATAACAATAACAGCTATGCCTAAGTCCCAAGAAAGTTGGACTAGCCATATGAATCCCCATTGTATATAAGCCTGCACGTCTAAATCCAATACTATAAAATTCTAGAGAACGGAAAAATACTAAATGCCATTTTTAGCTAAAGCCCCATAGATGAAGTTATCTCCTAACGACAGTGGTGAATTTTCAAACATAACATGGTTTCACAAAAATATTTTGTAGCACCAGAACCACAAGTCATAGCTCAATATGCATTTTAACGGGCTAGATGGCTTCCTCCAACAAGGAAAAGAAGAGAGCTATCTACGCGTAGAGCAAGAATTTGAAAGTAATCTGCAAGCATTTTATTCAGCTATTAGATGTCTTCTTTCTAACAAGAAAAAGAAGAGACTATCTCAGCATAAAACAAGAACTTCATAGATACCTGGATGTAATTTTCATAGCACCACTGAGTTGAAAAGTTTGTTTCCTTCCAGGAACTGTAAACCTAGAAAACAGCCATAGATAAAGAAGATTACCTTTTTAAACATGCATCCAAGCAGCATCTCTTTATTTTCTTTTGTTCATTAACGGTGACAAGCTAAACTTTCAAGGAACTAAATAACAATAGTGTATTCTCATGACATGACAATTACTTTGAACTGCTATAACGACATCTTGTTTCCCTTAACATCCTACAGATGCACCCTCCCCATACACCAAAAGAAACATATACCTACATGGTTGTACTAGTATTCAACCCCAGAAATCTCACCCTCTTTGAGGCAAGTCTGCCATATAAAATTGCTTCTACTTTGTCTATACGTGGATGCACTTTGGATAAAGAGTGATAATTGATCAAGGAAAGATATCAATGTGAAGCAGATATGCAGATTGCAGAACACAATATCATGCAGCTAGAAAAAAATTATACTGACCAGGAATATGATTGTGCCAGAACAGATTATTATCATTAAGCAACTAACCTTAAGCAAAGCGACATGATCTCCCACATTGCCCACATGAAAATTCATCCGTGCATTATCTGCGTGTACTTGTTTGTCCTTTGGACGATAAAAGATTGAATTCCCCACAGAAAGCATAGCAGCAATACTTATTATTTCATCAGAGCACTTGTACTTGTCAGAGGCAACGATCATCTTGGACAGCATGGGATCTAGAGGAAACTCAGCCATTCTTCTACCAACTTTAGTCAGCTCGCCAAGCTTATTAAGTGCACTGAGGGCGAAGAGCAATTCCAGCGCTTTGAGTAGAGCTTCAGCTGGTGGGGGGTCCATGAAATCAAAATTCAGCAAGTCATGAATCCCAAGGCTCTTGAGAGAGAGCACAACATTTGCAAGGTTGGTCCTTTGTATTTCTGGAACTGTGTTATCATCCAAATCATTCATGTAATTATATGCAGTGTATAACCGAAAGCACTTTCCCGGACCTGTTCTTCCAGACCGACCAGCACGTTGGTTGGCAGATGCCTTTGATATAGGAGCAACCAGTAATGACTCCATTCCCGTCCGAGGGTTGTAAGATTTCATCTTAGAAAATCCCGGATCAATAACATATTTAATCCCATCAATTGTCAATGATGTCTCAGCAATATTTGTAGCCAGGACAACCTTACGAGCCCCTTCAGGAGTGGGCTCAAATATCTTGGCCTGTAATTCTGTTGGCAGGTTTGCATATATCGGGCAAATTATCAGCTCAGCAATTTTTGTTCCCAGACCCTTTATCCGGTGCTTAATGATCTCCTCCGCTGTTTCAATCTCCTCCTGCCCAGTCAGAAAGATTAATATGTCACCATCACCCGGGGGTTGAGTTACATGGATCTGAAGAGCAGTGACCACTGCTGCATCCAAGTAATCGGCCTCTGGAGCTTTCGTGTAGTGTATCTCAACTGGAAACCGCCTTCCAGGAATTTTAAAAATTGGAGCACAGTCAAAATAATCACTAAACTTCTCTGCATCTAGAGTCGCACTTGATATTAGCAATTTCAGATCAGGCCGAAATCTGGCGATATCCTGTTATAAAGAAAGTAGATTGTTAGCGACAGGAGAACCATGGGGATGCAGTTTCAGACAACATTAGTGTAGCAACTGAAGGCCAAAGTGACAAATGCAAATTTGTTACACTCAATACCAGTTCATTAAACCATAACCCACCAGCCACCATAAAACTAAATCATTTGTCTGACCAGGGAAGGGAAAATAAGAGTGAACAACATGTTGCCTCTTTCCTATGAGAATGTTAAGAAAAAAATCCTTTTCCTTCCCCGGAGCATCAAAGTAGAACTTTGGGGAGCCCCACAGAAAAACCTTTCCACGAAGAGATATTTTAATTAAATTTCCTCCATGGTTCTTTTCCTGAAACAGGGAAAATTAAGACAAATCCAATAAAAACTCTTATCGAAGACATGATTATTGTATTTACGCAAGCCGCTTTGACAAACGAACAAGGAAGAGTTCACAATTTCAGCTGCTTACCAGTTTCCAAACAAACGGTAACTCCCAATTATTACCAAGAGTTAGCCATCATTTTGAGATCTAAAAGCTACTTGATTCAAAAAATAAATAAAAATTAAAGCCTAAACTAGGGAAAACTTGCCTTCACCAAGCCAAACAAAATATCCGTTGAAAGTGTTCTTTCGTGTGCCTCGTCGACCATGATGACACTGAAAACCGAGTAACTTAATTAGAGAGATAAAAAGGTTTGAGAGCAACGTAAGGATAACAATAAGAGCATTTACTACAGCACAAACCTATAGCTTGCTAGATCAGGCTCACCAAGGAATTCTCGTAACAGCATCCCATCGGTCATATATTTCAGAATCGTTTTCTCCGAGGTGCAGTCTTCAAATCGAATGGAGTAGCCAACCTGAATGAAATGGAATTAATCATTACATATTGGTCAACTGATCTAAAGATTGACAAGATATATCTCCAAGTTCTAAGGTACAAATATCATTTGAAAAACAAGAAAGCTTTAACAAACTCGCTAAAAGGAGCAAGCATACCATCTCTAACTAATAAAATGAGCAAACATATCATTTAATGCATACCTCATGGCCAAGTTTGACTCCCATTTCTTGAGAAACACGTGCAGCAACACTCATTGCAGCAACTCGACGAGGTTGCGTACATCCAATCTATGAGAAGCAAATATTAGTCACAAAGACCATAGAAAATATAAACCATAGAAAATATATCTGATCCCATTTCTACATCGCTAACAACAGGCGTTTGATGGCTTCAACAACAGAGATAACATTGCCTTGAAAATAAGATCACTACAAAAAAAAAACCACAACAAAACGATGGTTCTCAAGTTCAAAAACTGTTGTCTATTAAAAGAACACAGAAATTGGGAAAGGACCTAGCTGTCGTACAATACAAATTACAGGCAAAAAAGCCCTGTAGGACCCATGTTCATCTCCTAACCGCCTTCTATATTCCCCCTTCTTCGGGTTTCTCGCTTGCTGCAAGGGCAATAGAGGACACCTGTCCAGGAGGTTCTCTCCAACACACCTTTAGTTGGGTAGGGACAGATTATCCTTCCATGCTCTGGCCATTGAACATGTAGGTGTCGTGCATTATTTTGACCAACCGAACCTACTTTTCATTTAACACGCTGTAACGTACAAAAGACAACAGTAAAAAGAGAGAGACATGAAAGTAAGACGCAACGACTCCCCAATAAGATGAGCTAAAAGTTCCCTAAAGGCAAAAAAAAACACAAACATTCAAGTCACAATCAAAAAACTTTTACAAGCCATGACCATGGAGAAGTCCTCACAGAATCAATTAAATACTATAATGCAGGATACTTGAAAAATACTCTCCATAATAAAAAAAGGTAAAGGCATTGAAATAAGGAACTTTTACCAATATAGAGAGAGACAATCCAAATCATACACAAGATACATTAATGCCCTTAATAATTCATAAAAACTATGTGGAAACAATTGAAACGTCTTTGACCAGAGGAAGAGACAGAACTGTCAAGAGTTGCAGAAACAAGACCGACAACCAAACCTAAAATAACAGAAAGCCAAACAACAAAAGCCAGAGTTTTATATTAAGCAGTTCTCAACATTTAGCATAAATAGAGATAAGGAAGTTTTCTCAACAAGAAAAAATAGAGGTGAGGACACTTCTAGATTTTTGCTCCATTGGGGTAACTTAATAAGTGTAAATGATTATGACTAAGGGTGTGTTTGGTATGAAGGAAAATGTTTTCCTAGAACATGTTTTCCTGGGAAACAAGTTGATTTCTTACTTGTTTTCTTATGTTTTGGTCGGCGGATGGAAAATATTTTTCGAAAAATATTTTCTAACATTTGGTTGGTGAATGAAAAAATATTTTTCAAAAAATACATTTTAGTGTTTAGTTAAATCTTAAAAATATATTTTATAATCCTTTTTTAAAAAATAAATTAAAAAAATTAAATCCTTTTTTGGGAAGGGAGTTGGTAGGCGGGTGGGTGGGGGTGTCAAAATAGTTAGTAGGGGTGTGGTAAGAAAGAGTTTTGAATTTCTTTTGTTAAAAAAAAATTAAAAAATTGGCGGGGCAGGGGGGTTATGATACAAGCATGAAGAGCATAAAAGAGTACAAGGTATTGTCAAAAGTTCAAGCTTCGGAATAGGCAAGTGTTTGGAGCCTTTTAAAGCATTGGCAAGTTGAAGGAGGAGAAGGGAACCATTACACTCAAGAGGCGCCTTACTTGAAAGACAAGATGGACCTTGCACACTATAATTGGACTCAAGAGGCGCCCATTTTTATGGCTATTATGGTCCTTTAAGACTTTCTTTTTACACTCCAAAGGAGCACCCTTCATTAAGGATATTTTAGTCTTTGTTTTGTAATAGTATAAATAGGCACCTTAGCTCTTATTTTCCTTAGTTTTCACATAATGAATTGAGTGAATTTTCAGATTGTAATATTAGTGTTAGCTTGTAGTATTCTCCTTCTCCTTAAGAGAGAGAAACCGAATTAGGGTTAGCACAATTGATGGATTTCACTTGTGTTGACAAATTGGCAAGAAAGGTGGGTTTTGAGGAGTGTGAATTCCCTTGGTCCACCTAAGAGGAAGGTTTGAGCTTCTATTGGTGAGGTGTGATTAATGGTTTGATACACCATCTTTTGTTAATCACTTGGTAGAAGTAAGGGTCTTTCTATCTATCTTTACGTTGATGCAATCTTTTTCTTCATCCCCTTTCTTTTGTGTTGTTTTTGCTTGCTGATTTTTGCATCTTGTGTGTCCATTTTGTGAATTCCTAGTCTTCTCTTGTATCAGGGTTAGTAGGAGCTGGGGGTCAGGGTAGGGGAGTGATGGGGAAAGGGGAAGAAAAAAATTGAAATTTTTTAAAATAAATTTAAAAAATTTAATTATTTTTAGGATAAGGGGTGGGGGAGGAAGGATGGGAGAGGGGGTTGGTTAGGGGAGTAGGGAGGGAGGGTAGGGGTGTGGGGTAAGAGAAAAGTTAAAATTTTTTAATAAAATGTAGATATTATTTTTGGAAGGAGGCTAGTAGGGGTAGGGGTGGGTGGGATGGGGGTAGGGGATGGACTAAGAAAAAATTTTGAAATACTTTTTAAAACAATTGAATTTTGAGGGTAGGGGTGGGGATAGGGGTAAGGGTAGGGGGTGGAGTGGGGGTAGGGGGTGGACTGGGGGTAGGGGTAGGGGTGGGGGTGGGGTGGTGTCGGGGTGAAGGTATTGGGGGCGGGGGGCGGAATAGATGATTTTGAGAATTGTATGAACATTTCAATTTTAAAGTGAGGTTGAAAGAGAGTTTTAGAAAAGATTTTCCTTACTTTTTGAAGGGAAGTCGTTTTCCTTAGATTTAAGAAAAATAAGTTGGTTTGGAAAACATTTTTCAAAACATATAAGCCAACCAAACATGAGAAAACTGGAAACATTTTCTGGAAATGTTTTCCTTCATACCAAACACACCCAAGTGATGGACTTCTTGAACTCCTAGAACTAAAGGGTAAGTCCTCTGAACTTTTGTATCATCAGCACTTTCTTGGTGCTTATCTGAATATCCACACGTACTTATCGAATAGGAACTGTAAGGTAGTATATCCCTCCACTTACTATGTGACATTCTCTTAGTTCCTACTGCATCCCTATGTATGCTAGCTAATGCCATATGAGAAAACAGTCTCTGCCTCCAAAAATAGAAAACATCCTCTATATTTTTGGAGGGCGCGATACATACTCTCTATAAGAGAGATCCATACCTTCCCACGTTTGGTATATCCAGCCTCATGCAGATACTGTGGTATCTGGGTGGTCTTCCCGGATCCCGTTTCTCCAACAATAACAAGAACCTGCAACAAGCACCCAATTTTAATAGTGTCCACACAACAATCTTAGCGGAAAGAACATTACAATTACCCTCAGACCCCCAAAGAAAAGTAAAACAGATGCAAGCAACCGAACAACCTAACCTGATGATCATTAACGGCTCGGAGCAAATCATCCCTGTATGGATACATTGGTAGGGTCTTCCTATCCTCCTAAAATGTATCCATGAAAGACAATTAGTATAAATAAGTTTCAACAAATCAAACATAAAAAAATTGGAAGGTGCAACCCGTGGTCTATCTAGCAAAATTGGTTTCAATGAGAACTAAGAGGTAGCGATAATGTGAAAAGGCCAGAGAGCAAAAGCGAAGGATACTAACAGACAACTCAGAACTTTATAGATGCAGACCTTCGTAATCAATTTCCATCCACCGATTCTACAAAGAGAATCACCCATTTTGGCAATATAGATTAAAAATTTTAACTCAATATGGTCAATGTAATCCATTAGTAACTCCCACCTTGCAAAGTACAAAAACAAAAACCTAGACGAACACTCAAGGCTATACAGTTAATATATACACACACATACACAGAGTAGCTTTGTGTTTTTTCTTCCAAAAGTATACTTAATTACTGGACCTCATTTTTAGTGAATAAGTAGTTGGGGAGATGATACAACCCATGATATACTTTTTTATTGACGATCCATAATATATTATATGAATGAAATCCACAGAAAGCATAATTTCATAATTACTTGATTTAACAGTTAACACACAGATACATACAGCCAGTTTGAAGCCCCAAAGCACAACCCATCATAGTAAAAGGAAAAGAAAGACCCTGCAAGGCCGATAACTTCTACAATAAGCTAAAGAGATAAGAAATGGTTTAAGTGGGCAGGGAAGGAGAGACCAGCACTATTCGCTGTAGTATGCTTCAGCTAGGCCTAAATGTCCCTTTTTAGTTAGACTTAGACGCCCTTGTGTCTTCTATTTTATTCATATCTACACTTCCACTCCTCTTCTTCAACCACATTTTGATTTCAGAGCAGTGATATTGATGTCATACTTATATTGAACATAATACACACGAAATTAGCCGAAGATAGCAGTCTTGCACATATGAGAAAATAGCAGTCTTGCACATATGAGAAAACTATAACAAATAGTGGAAAACCATAAGTGTTGATTCTATTGCACAGCATGAAGCTGATAAATCATACCTGGAGTTTTTCAAATGCTGATTTAGCCATAGTTTGCTCTATTGACTCAGTGGAAGGCTCTTGGTCAACCTAAACACAAACCAAAGATAATTCTTAAAACAATTATCAAGAAATTAGCAATAGAAGATTTAGCATAACTCGTCAACAGGGTCGAATAAGAAGGCATACATTAACACCATCCATTACGGCAGCCTTTATGAACTCAATTTGATCTTCAAACACATATCTGCACCAAAGTGTTTTTAGGTTTTAAATAATAAGATTTAGGTGGAAAACATGTTACCCTTCAGATCCTCGGTACACTAAAATGCACTATATGTAAAAGCACAGAAGCCAATTCTTCCATACCTCCTTTATGCATGTACATTGCACACATATACGGGAAAGGAGAGGGAGGAGAAAGAGAGACGCAGGGGAGAAGCTAGAACTTACTGATAGTCCTCCGATCTTGACTTCTTATCTTTTGACCCAAATTTAAGTGTCGCCTTCCCTGTGTTGCGATAATTCCAAATTTAGAGACTCGAAAACTTCTAAGTTCATAAAAAGTTTGAGTAAGATGAAATGAAGATTACCAATCTGATGTTCCTCCCATGCTTCTTGTTCAGCAAAAGGATTCATCTTTTCAGCAGCACCTGGATCCCTGGAAATGACAAAACATAATAGAAGACCATATGAACTTCTTAAGTTAAAAAATAAGACCAACAAACACCTTTCCACAACTCTATATTCTAGAGCAACTGTAAGAAATATCTTTAAAAATATAACTAACCTGTATCGCTGTGAAGCCACCGAAAATCTCTTTTCCTGATTTACACCACCTTCAAGATCATAGGCATCAGGTATCCTATACTGCATTTAAAACAAGGCATAAAGTTCAAATTCCGTCTACCGGAATAAACTTATTTCATATCCCCTATTTCTAATATTTTTGTAATTGATTCATGTATTCTTCAGATTGGTGGAACTAGTTACAAAGCATCAAATTCACCTCGCCTTGATTAGGAACATAACTACCTTTTGTGAAGACTGAACCCCTTAACCGAAAAATTAACCTATGCAACTAAGGTAAAAAAAAAAAATCCTTGATATAGGTTCATATCTCAAGTGTGACAATTCTTAAATTTGTTTGCATCCCCTTAATTAAATTTCAAGCTTTGCTACTAGCCATGATTTAGACATATTATGAATAATTTGGTATATTAAACATTGGATAAGAAAATAAACCAAGTATAAATAATAATATAGGGCTTCCAATAATTATTAAAATTCAGATTACAGTGCACACCCAACATCCTATAGTATATTTCAGAAAAGGAAAGAGCAGAAACAACATTTGAGGTTCACTTCTTCAGTTCTTTATACTTTTAAGGACTTCAAGAAAAGGTACAATCCTTTAATATTTTCTGAATATGAAAAAAAGGGATAGAAGGCTATTTCTCAAGAGTACAAAATCAGTATCAAGCCTTAAGAGAATATATAAGGAAATAATATTGTTAGCGGATCAAAAAAGTGTTTTTCATAAAGAAAGATTAGTGCGAGGAAAGCTAATCCTTTAGTAAGAAGCACCCGCACCCAGATGTAACCTTGATTGGATCAAACAAACAAATAACTCACAGGGAACAAAAGACAAAAAGACAGTGATTTTAGACCTCATTTTTCTTTTTTACTTTTGACTGTGTGTTGTGGGGGAGGGAAAGCAACGGAGATACTAAAGAATATGACAAGCAAGAAATCAAAGCACCAAAATGCAGAGACAATAAAAATAACGGATGTAATAAAACATGTTCTTGGAAACGATAAATATTCAGAATATTAATTACCTCGTCCATGTCACCAGTATCTTCTGATCGCTTCTTAACTAGTTCATATATTTCCTTCTTATATCTGCAAAATTATACAGGTCCTGAGTACACAGAAGCATATGCATACACAAAGCAATCCCGCATTCAACAAAGCCCACTGAACAGAATGTTAGACCCAAAAAAAAAAAAAAAAGAACCAGAAAAGGCAAATGCAGGAAAGACACCAACTCCGCGTTCACAAGAATTCACTTGGTAATCATTGGAATCTTCATATGATAAGGGAACGATATAGAGAAGTAAATCAAGTTCATAACCAAAACAACAACTCATGTAAAGCTACCAAATTCCCCAAAAAAAAAATTGATGAAAAACAATAGATGAACTTCATGTTAACTAGAATTAGGACTTCCACTGAAGCGGGAAAGATAAGCATGTAATACCCATCCATATATTAGCTACTAGAGGAGAATGACAAACACAAGTCACTTTAGGATTGAATATCAAAACAGTATATACTCTTCACATCATGCAATCTCTTAGTAGCAACAAATAAGTCATGAAATATACAAGTGCCACGGAGCGAGTTCACTATAGAATCAATTGCAGGAAGAAATCAGTCAAAACAAATCTCAAATTAAGAATTTCCAGACTGAGCATCAAAACAAGGGGGAAGGTCTATCCTTGCCTTAGTTCACGTTCCTCTGCTTCTGTCAGCTTCACTCCCTCAAACAAGTATTGCTCATCTTCTAAATCATCTCTGGAATACCATAAATATGGTTAGACATTGACCAGTAACCACAATGAAATAATTTCAGAATATATCACATAGAACAATGCAGTTTACTTCCATATAATAAGTGATGGCAAAATTATAATGTACAATCATGTAATACCGGAGTTCCTCTAGCTTCTTCTGCTCCCGTTTCTTCAAGTACTCTTGTCTGGAAACTTTCCTGGATCACAATGAAATTGGGATGTGAGTTTGCAAATTATGTTAAAATGTCAAATGAAGTGCTCAATCTGCAAAATCACAAAGATTGATGGGTGATAATGTAATTCAAAGCTCAGGAAGATATTGCGCCGAAATAAACTGTTTACAACTTTACATAAGTATATTTGTTTCATATTTCTGCCCTAAATTCTTCACATAGCTATAGCAGATCCGACTACTGAGTCCTGTAATTTAGTCCTTCATGGAGGTCCAGATGCCAAGATAAGTACCTCATCCCAAATTGGACCATGTATTTAAAATTGAATGACGAAGTAGTTTCCCCCCACCCCCCGGCCCCAAAAAGATCCCACACAAAAAAGGGTAAGAATAACAAACACAGAAAAAAATAGTGAACACTAAATGTGGAACTTCATGCCCTAGAAAATGCAATGTGTGAGAGTTATTCGATCAATAACATAATATCAGTATATTTCAAAAAGATATAGTTATGCATTAATATATTTCAATAAGATATAGTTATGCATTAACACCAAGTGCTTATCAATTATGTCCCTAACCAACCCTAGAATAGATAAATAGGAACATAGTTCTCTAGCACAAGACACTACAATGTGTCATTTTCTGTCCTTCGTACTCTCTCTCCTCTCAACTCTGAGATGTAAGGACATAAGAGTAAGAGGAGATGGGATTGTTGATCCCTGATAGCATTTTTTGGGTTTTGTGGACAGAAAGAAATAGGAGATATTTTGATGGTGTATCAACTCCCAATCACTCTATAGAGGCTAGGTGCTTAATGCTTCTGTTTAGATGGCACAATTTGTTCCGTAGTTTCTCATGACAACTTTTTGCCCTGTTATAATTCTAGACTAGACTGTTTCTGATATGGAGCTAGCTCAGTTTTATTCTTGGATGCAATATCTTTTGTAATTTTGCATCTTCTTGACGCCATCAATGAAACCATTTACTTCATCAAGAAAATGGAGATGGGATTGTCATGAAATGATGTTGTTTGGCACATGTCATACAGAGGGCACAAACCCCCACCTGACGCAATGGAAAATCTCAAATATGGACTCCCATATCTTGATGTTCTTTTTATTAAGAAATTCTTTTATATGAAGTAAGAATAAAGGACAACAGATGAAATCACACGAGTTGGAGACTAAAGAAGATAAAAAGAAAGAAAAGCTATTTGAAGAACGCCGTCGAGTCTTATTTAACTGGCTAAAAATGAAAGAAGTATGAAATAATTCAGACAGACGAACTCCACATCAGAAGCACTTATTGTTCCATTTATACTTTTGATGCAAACTAGACAGTCGGGATGATTTGACAAATTACTTTGGTCGAACCTGTTCTTAATCTGTACTACTTATAAAATCACCTTTTAAGTTCTATCAAAAAGCAGATAAACCTGAATTGAAATTTAACTTATGTACCAACAGCAGATCTATCTATTGTTTGGTTTCTTTTAGAGTGAAATATTCAAATAACCGAAAAAACTGACATCCAAGCTCTAAGCCAAGAAAGTCAAAAGTCTCCAATTTAAATCCCTCACCATCATCTACGAACAAGAAAATTTATGTTTTCCCAAGACTAAAAACATTGGAGCTACAAGACCTATTTAATCTACCTCCTTTTTCTCTCTTCTTCCATTCTTTTTTATGGTCAGTTATTCAAAACATACTTCAACAACCTCGTTGAATAAAATAGATAAGTAAGAACCACAAAAAAAGAGGCATTCCAAGTTAAGGATGAATTTATGTGGCTACTAAAGCAGGAACTTTTCTTTTGCAAGAACAAGTTAATAATAAAAGAATACTGAACAAAATTGTATGGTGACTAACCTTAAAGATCCAATGTCATCTCGTTCCAATGCATCAGACCTCCTAATTGCCTCCTCTGTCATTTATTTGTGTATGAGCTCATGTGCATAAACTGTTCTTTCTACTGAAGAGCAGGAAAAAATACAACAAACCTAGTATATTTTTTTGAGAAGGACAACAAACCTAGTATATTCCCACTTTTATTCCCACAAAGTGGGGTCTAGAAGAACAAGAAAATAAAGAAATAAATATACAGCAAGAATTGTATCTACAGTGGGTACCTTCCTCCTTCCTCGTTAATTTTGGTTCTGCCAACTGTTATGGAAAACAAAATACCACATTAGAACAAAGACGGATGAAAAAAAAATGTTGGCCATTGGCATACAAAAAATGAGTCTGACCTTCATTAATACAGAACGAAATCATATCAGACGATTTGAACAGTATAGAAAAGATGTAAAAGCAGAAACACAAATAGGTGTGTGGTATTCCAGCTAAAAGCTATCACAATTGATGTTTAATAGTAAAATAACACTGAAAATCCGGGTGCATGTGTGACTCCATTTTACCACCTTCAAAATGAAAAGCCCAACTAACCAAAAGAGGCCTTCAAAAAATAGCTTTTATCAACGCAAAAACACAGCCAAAGCTTCTTCCTTTTTTTAAAGATGGAAGTATTTTACTAAGGCTGGTACCAAGAAGGTACTGCAAAGATGGAAAAGAAAAACACAATCAAAGCATGTGATGCTCAAACTGGCAACCTATTAGAAAATGATGAATATGACAACAAATAAAACACAAAAACCCCTTAGTGAATATGTACCACAATTTTACACTTTCAAAATTAAAAGCAGCAGAGACATTCAAATAAAAAACTTTATCAACACTTGCTGGTTTCAGATGCTTAATTCCATTGTGAGCTTGCTCACATCGCTATCCCAAACCCCGAAAAAGGACAGGGTTGTTGTGGTAGGCTGTTAACTGTAAAACTAGACAAACTAGTCAATTCATGATGTATCCTTACAAATGTTATTCATACGGCTGATCCAAATTTGTTAGGACTGAGTTATTGTTGTTGTTTGTTTGTTGTTGCTGGTTTACGATGCTTGAAAATAGTAAAATCCACAAGAGAACCCCATTATATTTGTAATTGTAAGGGACCAATCTCTAAATGTCGAGAGTGCATCCACACTTCAATTTTACAACTCTAAAACAGTCAAACTAATAGATTGATTTACCAATTACTTGTACATTCCTCTTCACCGAAAACAAACCTGACAGTAAATTCAAATCATAGAAGCACTGCCTGGTATCTAAGCACGCAGAGGTTCAAACAATGTTGAGTTTGCCCACCTTTCTTGTCCCTGCAGCATCTCGCTCTCTGAGATGCCGTTCCAACTCCTCCCTCTCTCGTTGGTCCCGGAGCATTTCTTCTTCTGACTGCAACAGAAAAATATGCAGTTAACGTCAAGTGGATCGGGAGTTGTGAGTATGGAGAAGGTGAACAGGCAAAAAATTGATACAATACACCATAAGTTGTACCTCAGAGTTGTCGCTGTCATCTTGGTCTCGAGAAGTTCGTCTCCTGACCCGTCTTTCGTCCACCTCATCTGGAACTACCTGCACCATCATATTCAGTCAAAACAAAGCAACTTGTTAAAACAAGATCCAATATACAGAAGCTTACCATCAGATATAAAACTGAATTTTATCAAGAAGAAGAAGAGTATAAGCACTATGCCTCATCATCTTCATCTCTGTGGGTCTCAACCCTCTTCCTGAACTTCTTTTTTCGTGTATCCTCTTTCCTAATCTGAGAGGGAACAGAATTGCTTTCCACGCCGACAATATTGTCATCTTCCTCATCAACCTCCAAAAGCGTGTACGTCTTTTGCTTCCTCGCCAACGTAGCAGCCTCCCTTTCTTGTTGTAAATATAACTAGTGCAACAAGAAACACCAAGTGATATGAGATCAAGCACAATGTTTTACCAAAAGAATTTCCCCTAGTCCGACCCTGTGAAATAACTGAAATTGCAAGAGAAACTAACATTTGGCCCTGTCGACTTGCGCTCAACTCTTGAAAAGATTTCTTGAGCAAACACTCTCGTTTCACTGGAGGATGACATACCCATATCATCTACAAGCTGATTTGTTAGATTGGAAGCTGATGAAGCTTTCTTAGCTGCATGAAAATGATATTATGAACAATGTTGCCACAACAATTGTTTATTAAAATCAAAGAAGAAAGAAGATGAACATGTACCAAGATTAAGAACGTAAGAGACAACTGTTGACTGTGAGTACCCCAGGAGAGACATCAATCTGTCTGAAACCCAAGTCCTCAATTCAGACCCCATTTTTACTGCATTAAACGGCAAAATGCACAAAAATGGAAGTTAGATTTACTAATATGCATCTTCACATCAACATTGCAAGAGTTACTGCCTCTTCATTACACAAATCTAGCAAATGGTTCATTACATAATGCCCTGCAGTTGGTTGTGTTTTATACAAACCAGACAATAAGCTTTTTATCTTTCTAAATAATCATTATTAGTAAATTCTCTGAGACATTGAAATCTAAAATAGCTTCTTTTTTTTGGATAAGGTGAAAATTTTATTACAAATACTAAAATAGTAATCAGATATGAATTGATACTTGACAGAATATATCAATGACAATGCTCACTGATATCATGATTCTTTTAGGCTTTAGCACACTGTCTTATGCAGTGGATCCGCTTTGAAAACAATAATTGTTGAACCAGATATCAGTAGACAGAGTAAATAAAAAGTCTAGGCTAGAATCTAATTCAATGCAAAACCAGCTTGTCTACCATGAGTATGACCCAAACTTTTGAAAACTAAAATTCCATCTAAATTGCTTCCTGTATTTTGGACCCAAGGAGCTAACTTATAATCTTTTATTCCTTTTTGTTGACAGGCAGAGAAGCATTGTTGAGGTGGCCAAGGACACCACGGTTATCAAAAAAAAAAGAGAGAGAGAGAGAGAATGAGAACTATTAGAACCGTGTGGAGTTCACCATCACTTTTTTTTTTTTGATAACGGTGGTGTCCGGGCCAGCTTACGCGCACCTTGACTAATTCCATAAGATATATATCACCTCTCACCAGCAAGGTAACTCTCTGTCCACCAAGACTAAAATAGATGGGAAGAAATCACCTAGTGTTTGTCTCTTTTGGGAATTGAACCTGAAACCTCATGGTACTCAACCCAACTTCAGTGAACCACTAGGTCACACCCTTGAGTTCAACATCACATTGTAGAGCAATCACGCATGTGAAGTGAATAAAGAAAGTTAGCTTGTAAAATCACATAAAAGAAGTGAACTAGCACCCAAGGGTGTGGCCTAGTGGTTAATGAAACGTGTTGAGAGCCTGAAGTCTAAAGTTCAAATCCCAACAGAAACAAAAAACACTAGGTAATTCTTTCTTCTCCTGATACATGTTGTTGGTGGAAGGTAGTAGTTATCACATGCATTTAGTCTAGGTAAAGTTATTTGATGCTATAGATTTAGTTGAGCTGTGTAAAAATTTGCCCGGACACCACGGTTATTAAAAGAAAGAGAGAGAAAATGACAACTATTTGAACCTTGTTGAGTTCAACGTTGAACAATCACATTATTGAAGGGAATACAGGCGAAAGCTCGTAAAATCACATAGAAGAAGCAAGTGAACTAGGGTTTTATCTGGAAGAGAGGGACATATAGCTCTCATAAGTTAAGGATTGAGAACTTACAGGTAAATTGCCAGAAATTCACCGGAGGGGAATATTTAAGTTCGACGGAAGATTCGCCAAATCCGGCGGGCAAACGGAAGTTGAATTCTGTTGATTAACTGTATACCCGAGCCGTTAGAAGGGTTTTGGCTTGTTAATTTTGATATATTCCCAATTAGCTCCGCTCTTGAGGCAATGGGGATCTATTAGAAACTAGTAACAATGCTCCTTGGTTTTCTCAGTTATTTGATTACAAAAACAAGTTCATGAGGAGATTGTTCGTATTATAGGAGGAATTTATATTAAACAGCAGTACCCTATAATTCATGTTCAATTCTACTTTTTTATTGAACTAAATTTGATCAAAAAATATTAGTATATGTATTATACTTTTGTTATAAATTTTTATTTATTTGGAAAGTCTGTATAAAAAATTTGATAGTGAATTTTTATATTTATGAAAAAAAAATATACAGTATAAGAAAATCTAAATTACATGTTCAAACAAAACATCAATTTCATTTCATGATTTCTAATCATTATTTCATATCATGATTTTTTTCTCACATGGCCAAACGAACCGTAAATATCAATAATAAATTCAAACTTTTAAATTTATGAAAAAACAATATCATGAAAGTCACAAATTTCAAAAATCACAATAACAAAAAATGAACCATGTATCATAAATAGATAAAAATATAATAGATATTACTTTATAAAAAGTTATATCTAACTTCAAAAATCGATCAAAAATATAAAAAATACATCTTAAAATGTGAGTCTATGCATGTTGAGTCATTTTCTTACATTTTCATCAAATCGAATAATTAACGTCTGTTAATTATTTGACAAAGATCAAAAAATACTTACTTTTAACAAAATTAAAATATCAAGACGATACCATTTAAACCTACCCCAAATATAATGGATCATTTTTTTCGTCATTTTCTCTATATCTTATTGAAAATAGTGTCTTAAAAAGTACTCCCTTCGTTTCAAAATAAGTGAATTGTTGGGGTATTTATTAGTGTTTCAAAATAAGTGAATTATTTAATTTTTTTCTAAATTTGTCCTTATGATTTGACAATTAATTAATTTTTGAAAAAGTATTACAAAGTCAATTTTTTCTTTTTGGGGGGTAAAAATGAAAAGTTGTATTAAATTTATATCTTTAATGTTTTTACATTAATATATGTGTCAAAATCTAATAATTAATTTATTATGAAACGAAGGGAGCAGCAGTTTACATATATTATACACAGATAAAATGTGTCGTGCCTTAACGGGCATCATGTATCAAGATTAATCACATTTCATGGTATCATCATCGAGTTCTTCAATACGTCAATATATATTTCATTGCATTAATATTAAATTTTTTACTATTGTATTTCTGTTAAACATCATCATATTCAAGTTGAGTATTTAATGTGATTCATTATTTTTTTTTATTTTTCATCCGATGTCTGGTACCCGCATTGGAGTCTGACTAATCTGAATTCACGCCGGGTAGGGCCCCATTTGGAGGGTAGCGCTCCCAACAGAGTTTTCTCCATGCCCAGGATCGAACCCTCGACCTCTGGGTGATTCATTATTAACTATGTTGTACCAATATTATCACGTATGTCTAAGCTACATCACTGATAACTCATGTCACAGTACATGCCAGCGACATTTGGAAATGTATGATCGGTAAATCAAATTATATATAGAGAGATGTGTGTGTGCAAGGACGCGCGTATATTTATTACGTGAATTAAAAATACTTCACTTTTTTTACGAAGCTCAGAGTGATGCATTCGTGGGGAATTATTAATATTTCTTTTATTGGGTTTATATTACTATATTTGTTTTCAATACTTCTCTTTTTGTATATATATTTTTTTCAGTAGAGTTTTTTTCACTCTTATTTTTATCAAATTTGTTTTTAAATTTTTTTCTTAAGCCCATTACTAAAAAAACTGCGTTTAGCAACAAAATTTACTGACAGATCAATTTCCATCACTATATAGCGACGGATTAGCGACGGAACATTCAATTTGGTCGTATACATAGCAATTCAATTTTTGGGTATGCCATTAGCAACGAATCAGTAAAAGAATTATAACTCTGTCAATAAATAATAGCGGGAAAAAATGGAGCCTAAATTTAGTGACAGATTAGCAACAAAATATTGGTCGCTAGATTAATTATTTCGTAGCAACGGATATAGCAACAAATATTCGTCGGTACGCGTCATTTAAAAAAAAATATATTTAGTGACCAACAATTTCGTCGCAAAATATTAATTTAATTTTTTAATTATTATTAAAGTATAGAAAGGGATGCTTCTAGGGGTTTTCTTCATTTCCAGCCCCCTACTCTTTCTACCTCTTCTATCTCAAGAACCATTCACTATTTCTTTAATTTTTGTCTGATTTAAATGAATTATTGCATGAATTGAAGGCATTTCTACATGTATTGAAGGTCAAACTTATACTGATTTGCCGATTTGAAGCATTTGAAGGTATTTGCTTTTACTGTACACTCGCTATCCGAATTGAAATTTGTGTTTTTTTTAATTTTTGAGTCGATTTTAAATTATTGTTCACTCTCTATTCGAATTGAAGCTTGAATTATTGTTAACTTATCAATTTCTTCGAGAAACCGTTATGTTTTGGATGTTTTTTCGTGATTTTACTTATCAATTTCCATGATGCTTTTACTATTATAGTTGAAATACTTGCAGGTTATTCTATTAGAGGATTTTGTTTATTCTAGCTTTTACTATCGTTGTACATTTCGTAGCAGGAAAATAAGAAATTAGAGTTGCAATCTCTCCGATCACTCTAGTCTTGGTGGTTTCATGACTTCCATCAAGTCATTCTTCTATCATTCTAATTGTTAATCTAGTGACTGCTTGATGTTCGACTGTGTAACTGGGACTGCAGCTAATTAATGTCCTAAATTCAGAGAAAGGGAACAACATAACTGATACTCTGTACTTGATGGAGTCCTATGGGATTGGAGCTTCTAAAAGCTAACCATGTCTTCTGCCATTCTTGTAACCCCTCATTGTGTTGATTTACTTTATATGGATCTTTATTTACTTTGATATACTCTTGTTGAATAGGTATTTTGTACGAATTATTTAGAATACACTAAAATTAATAAAAACTAATGGTATCCACGCTGAACAGTGATACACATCCATATTGAAGGCGTACTAATTGCAGATCCCATATAACATAGTTAACACATCAAGCAAAAGTTAGGAGGGAAGCTAAGGAGCTGAAGAGGAGATTAATTTGCCTAATTTTAGCCTCCATTCGCCAAATAAGATCCTGAGAAAGACCTTTTGAACAGTATAGAGTCAATTTTGATTTTCCTTATAGTAATCCATTGCTAAAATATGAGAAAAGAAAATTTATAGTCAATATACTTCATGCAAAGTTGGTTTCTGCATCAAGTTGATAAAGTATATATATTCAAATATCGGCAAAAAATGTCTTTCCAAATATGATACAACTCATAAACTGTACAATCATAATAGTAATATGAACCTAGAAACTCTTGTGTAATTTAAGCTTGTGAATATCGAACAATCTGAGAGCATGTAATTTAATTTTCCAGGGTTCTAACAACGTGAAAGTAATTTCGTTTGTTAAACACATGCTTGTAGAGCATTCGGATGTACTTCTGTTGCGCATGTATTCATAGACCAACATTTTTTCTCCTCCTGCAATAATACAACCTATAAGCTTTACAAGATTTCGATGCTGAAGTTTGGCAATGCAAATAACTTCATTCTTGAACTCGTTAACTCATTGCGAGGAAGACTTGGAGAGCCTCTTTATAGCCATTTCTTGTCCTCCTTCTAGGATTCTTTATAATATCAACATATAGTTGGCTTAGTGGTTGCCACAACTATGAGGTAGAGATATGGTTTGTGTGTCACTCTAACTTCTCCAGACCTTACTTTATGGGTCTACACTGGGTATGTTGTTGTTGTAGCTGATTTAGTGATTCAAAAGTGTCATCTGCTTACTATCAATTATAGTAAATATTATTTCTTTGAAGAATGATTCATAAACTTACAATGTTACTTCGTAAATAGATCCAAATCCACCTTCTCCAACAACAATAAAAGGATCTTAAACGATTAATTGAAGAAATATGTAAATAATGGAAAAGAGTAGAAGCAACTTACAAAATTGATTTTATTTAAACTTTGAAAGAGAAAACATTACAAGAGAAGAGCTAGGCAGGCGGAAGATTTCTTATGTGTGAAATTTTCTGATGTCTTCTCTAGTATTACAACAAGTCTTATATAGACAAGAGTGACAAAGAAAAATACATCTAAGGTGTACAAGTGTAAGGCTAAGATTATTTCTTAACGGCCGACAGTCTTTTTGTAAAAGCTGTTTGAGTGCATGTCCTTTTGCTTTATGCTTTTGCTTTTGAAAATCTGGTTGTTGAATGCTTTGTCCTTTAGCTTTTGGGAAAGCCTTGGTCCTAGAGATTCCAATTAGGAACAGTAGAATGCCCTTTCAAAAAAGTAATTCCGGTTCTTTGAACCTCTACCTTTTTGAAGGGTCATTTCCCTATTCTTAATAGGGGTCCATATAGGCCATAGCTATTCCTTTAGGATTTAGCATATTACCGTTATTATCACTACTTCCTATGGAGGAAGCTTCTTCTAAAAGTTGTAACACTTCTTCTTCATTTGTTTCCTGGCTTTCCATATCCTGTAAACCCTTTTTTAATTTTTATTTGAGTGCCTTCTTATTCTGCGAAGCACTGGTTGAGGATGAAGTCGTTTTTCCTTTGTCTGGAGTTTTTGGTGCTACTAGCTTATCTCTTTGGATAAATATTTGATACGATCTTGTTCTCCTTTAGCGAAATTCCAAGAGATAATGTAGGAAACTCGTTTCTTGATAAAGAACTTGCACATCTAAATATGCTCTGGGAGGGTTACACACCCTTCTTTTGAACAGAAATCGTTGAACCGATTAATGAACTGTAGGGGGAGGATTTCTTTGATTCCTCCAAAATATATCCACCATTCATAGAACCACCTAGGAATAATGGCTTTTACCATAGTCGGACAATATTTAATAAACCAGGTGTGTCCTGGTCTGACATATAAGAAATTGAACCATGCCGACTTGTAGTCGTACCAATTATAAGTTTGCGGCCTATGAGGCATGGATAATGCAATTAGGGTATGCAGGTGATCTGCAAACCAGTTGAAAGGGGTTAATACCCTCTTGATTGTGAACCTAGAATAATCAATGTATTCCGAATTTCTTTCATTCATAGAATGTTCGATTTCAATAGAATCGATGTCTACAAGGATGGCTTCGTAATATCTCCTTGTTTTGAGCGGATTCTCAGTATCCACAAAGTTTTTATCATTATAGACCGGCTTGATTAGCTGATCTAATGGATATCCTTCATACTTTTTGTCTAAAGCAACAATTGGCATTACCTGAGTGGTAATGAATTTGAATTCTTTTTTGATGGGAGGAGTTGGTGTTGTTTTGACCGTTGTAGGGTCCACAGCTTGTGCGAAGGTTTCAGGAGCCTTCATGGCGTAACTCTGCTTTGACTGAACAGATGAACTCGATGATTGCCCTTTATCAAAAGGCTCGTTTGTCTTCAAATCTACCAATTTAGTTGGCATTGGTGGAGGGAGCTTTGGAAAATCTGTCAAAGCTGCATATTTGTTCTGAAATGGTGACTGTAGTTTCGATTTTAGTGCAGGCCTCTGAGGGACTGATGGTCTCAAGGGGTTTGATGAAGTGGACGGAAGATCAAATGGTCTAGCCATCATAGTTTGTTCCTGCTTGTTTCCTACTGGGATTTTCCCCAGTGTAGTGGGTCTCATTTCGGCCCTGTAAGAATTTTCTTGTTAGAAAATCGGGAAGGAAATTATTTTCTCCTTTGATAAATTCTATTTGAAAATCAAAGCTAGATAGGAGAGCTTGCCATCTAGCAAATATTTGTTTTGAGACCAGATTTTTAACATCCTTCTGTAAAATTTCTTTAGCGGATTTGCAATCTACTCGTAGTAAAAATTCTTTATTAATAAGGTCATCTTGAAACTTGGTGATACATAGCACTATAGATAAAACTTCTTTTTTAACAGTGTTGTAATTTCTTTGAGCGGAATTCCATATTCCAGATGTAAATCTGAATAATTATTCAGAAGAACTAGTATCAACCTTTTGCTTCAAGATACCTCCATATCCGATATCAGAAGCATCAGTTTCAACAATCATAAAGGCTTCAGGGTTAGGAATTCCCAAGCAAGAAAGGTTTCTGACTAATTCCTTTACCTTAATGACAGCATTAGTTTGATCAGAGGTCCAAGGAACAGGGGTCTTTTTAAGTCTTTTGTAAAGAGGTTCGTAGACCTGTCTAATGTTAGGGATGAAGTCTGCTACATAGTTAAGACTTCCTAAAAACCTTTGAAGTTGGGTTTTATCACAAATTTCATTAGGGAATTTGGAGGAGAACTCTATGGCCCTGCAAATAGGTTTATAACTGCCTTGATAAAGATCATGCCCTAAGAATCTTATAGATGTCTGAAAGAGCTTCATTTTCTTTGTACTTATGACTAAACCATTAAACTTAACAAGCTTAAAGAAAGTGTTCAGATGTTTAAAATGAGAATCAATATTTTATGAAAAAATAAGCACATCATCAATATAAACAATCGACATATGACTATAAGGATTGAAGATACTATTCATGATGTTTTGAAACTCTGATGGAGCATTTTTTAAGACCGAATGGTAAGACATTTCATTCATAATGTCCAAAAGGGACATTGAAGGCAGTCTTATATTTATCCTTTTCAGCAACTTGAATCTGCCAGAATCCTGACTTCATAGCAAACTTACTGTAAAGGTTGGCTTTAAAAGTTCTTTTTAAAAGATCCCTTTTGTTAGGAATCGGATGTCTAATCCATTTTAAAACCGCATTCAAAGGCTTGTAATTTATTACGAGCCTGGGAGTTCCTCGCTCCTTTTCTGCACTGTTATTTACATAAAAGACAGAGCAACTCCAAGGAGAATTTGAGGTTTTGATAATCCCATTTTTTAGTAAATGGTTTATCTCGTTTTTGCAAATTTCTATTATTTCTTAGTTCATTTGAATGAGCCTAAAACCAGTAATGTAAGAAAGTTCTACTAAATGTCTTTTTCTTTCCCAAAAGGCATTAGGAAATTCGGAACAAATTTCTTCTTCGAAGGTCTTTTGAAGATTGGCAATTTTAGTTACCATCTCCGGGGTTTTTAAAATTTGTTCAATTTTCTTTATTTGAATTTCTTGTTTAAGAAAACAAATGTGCAAAGAAAGTCTGTTAATTTTAAAAGCAGTCCTCTCTTTAATAAGGTTGCCTTCTTCTTGTGAGAGAGGCCTTAATAAGGGGAAGAACAGATGTTGATTTAAAATCGTTGTGCGAATTCCGTCAAAATCACTAATGTAAGGTCGAATTTGATTGACAAAAGGTATTCCTAGAATGATATCTTCAGTGATACCTTCAGTGATGACAAAATCATTAACAAGACAAATGTCATTGTTACAGATATGAGCTTTAGAAATCTTATAATCGATTTTCATCTTTTCTCCTGTAGCAGAGTATAGACGAGAAGTGCTTTTTTGTAGATACTTGGTGGGTACAAGTCCCTTGACGATACAATTGCTATCGGCTCCAGTGTCAAAGAGGGTGACTCTGTTAAGAACAAAGTCTTTGTTTATGACAATTTTTACGGCGATGTGTTCGCTGTAAGCTTTAATGGCCGTGATAGCTGTACCGGAGGTAGAGGGAGAGTCTGAGCTGGGGAATGAACCTGGCTCTTTGAGATGATCGTTTTGAATAAGATCAGTGATTATTGGGGGAGCTTTTGGAGACCCTGGTGGGGAGACATTTTCTGGAGGAGACACGTTCTTTAGAACCTGTTCGGTAAGAATGTTGAGTTCCACTCGATCAAGTCTGATTTTTAGGTGTCTGATTTCTTCCTTGAGGGTGGAAATTTCACCCTTGAGATCGGCTATAGACGGTTCCGCAGGTTTATCAAATCGAGACATAACCTGTTTCATGCTAAAAGGCTGAATGATAGGTTTGGGGGGCTTTTCTTCATGAGAAAGCATCAATCTTTTGAGTTCTAGAAGATATTTATTTCTAGCTTCATCATCTTGGATGTGCTCTATAATGTCAAACAGGATTTCTTTAGGATTTCCAAAGATGACATTAACAGTCTTTTTTGTGCAAGTACAGAAGGTACCGTTATAAGCACAATCTTGGCCAGACTGGGATCGATCGGACTCATATGCGACATTGATAAATTCTTCGTCGCTATAATCATCACTAGAAGAGCTGAAAGAGTCGGAAGAGTTTGATGAGTCTTCCATTATAGAGAATAATTTCTCTTTGGTTTCTTCAAAGAGACCTAATTGGTTGATCTTACTCTTCTTGCCAGATTTACAATCTTTAGCTTTATGGCCAGTTTTACCACAAGTCCAACAGACATCTTTATTTATAGAGGATTTTTTTCTAGTTTTTCTACTAGTTTTGTAAGAATCCCTTTTAGAGGACTCTTTTCTAGGTTTGGATTTTCTATGTGACTTATAGGATTTTTTCCTATGCTTTTTACTAGATGGAGAGGATAGATTCATGAAACTGAAATCTTGGCAGAAGGTTCCTAGCCCATATTTGAAAGTGCTGTCATTCTTAAGTTGCTTCTTAAGCTTAAGGTCGGTGCAGAGGTCTATCCCCACGGTGGTAATGAAGCTTATTATATCCCCATAAGTTAAAATTCCGTAAGGGATTTTTCCCTCGAATCTATCTTTGATTTTGGTTCTAACCTTGTCTGCGAACAGAGGAGGGAGACCACTAATAAAACGTTCTTTCCAGAAGTCATTGTTACAATCAGGTTGGATCATGATTTTGACCAAAAGGTGTCCTTATACCATCTAAAGTCTGCTAAATCTTTGCAGGTGAGGTTATTAAGAATTTCAAGGCTTCTATCTTGAAATAACTTGGGCTCTCCTATAAAGTGTCTAGCTATATGATACATGAGGGTAGCACAGGCATCTTCTTTCGCAACTTGCTCAAGGGTTTCTTGACCACTTTCACTATTGACAAGGACGGTTTACATGGCCGTGACCTCATAGATAAGGCTCTTAACGTTATCCGTGAAATAGTTGTCCCACCAATGCTTTATTAGACCAGTGAATCTTGATACAATCATGGTTGCTGCTTCTTTGTCAGAAGCTCCTCTGATTTTATAAGCCGTAATAGCAACGCCCATTTCATGGAGTTTGTTATAGATTTGGTGTTCTGCCAATCCATCAACATTCCATTCAGTGATGTCTCTACCATCATGATTTGAGGTGGAGAGGTAAGGGTTTTCTTCAAACTGGACGTCCGGAGGAGAGAGTCGTTTGTAGTAGTTTTTCTTGGTAGAAAAACGTTCATTGGTAAGTTTTGAAAGAGAGTTCTTTTCTTTTTGGTTGCTGGACTCGACTTTCTCTTTTTCAGAAATCTTGAATTTGGAGAGCTTCTCATTGATTTGCTCTAGGATTTTTCCAGAAACCTTAAAGTCATCGCTGAGATTAGGGAATTTCTCCTTTTGGAACTCAGGGATTCTAAAGATAGGGTTGGTAGTGAGGCTAGGGCCTGGAATACTTTTCTCAGGAATGGATGAGCTAAAAGAAAGATTTGAGCTCTTAGTCTCACCAATTTGCTGGGAGATAGTATGAAGGACTTGATTAGTATAGTTGTTTTGTTCAACTATCCTATCTAGGTCTTTATTGACGGGGGCTGATAGGGGTCTATCATGCTTCTTCTTGAATGGTGAAGCATTGAGGATTTCATTGGAATGAGGAATTTTTATTCCTTCAAGGGGAGGAGTAACAGATTCAATCACTTTGTTATTCTGCGTATACCATTTATTAATGATAACGTGAAGGGATTCATTTTGGTTTTCCGTTCTCCTAGTGAATTCAAACCATCTAAAGAATTTGATGTCGCATCGAAGTCTTTTCATATCAGATATCCATAGCTGACCAAACTCCTTTTGCTGATCTTTAGAATAGGTACTGGTGTACCATTTTCTTTTTATTGCATCTCTTGGAAGATACCAAAGGACCTCAAGGGCTTTGAGGTCTGGAATGTACTCATCATGGGATTTGATGACCTCTAATCCTGGGTCAGTTCTAATCTTTTGTCGGGGTAAAGTAGGAGGAGGTTCTATGTCCGAGGCTGTTGGACTGCCTGGATCATAAAGATTTTCGGTTTCTGGGGATTCGTGTATCCGCGTATGTTGTTGATAATATACTTTGGGAACAGGACTAGAGAAGTCAACTCCTCTAATCTTTCCCTTATCATTATCATTTTCTTCACTTCCTTCCGAGTTTTTGGAGGTAGAAGCTCTCTGTGAGACAGATCTCCTAAATGAAGAATTTCTAGAGGGTTCAAAACTTAGAAATTTTAAATCAATGGATCCGTCAGGGTGCTGGATAACCTTTTCGATTTGTGATTTCTCCGAATTGGTAGGGAGAGGTTGAGTGATAGCATCAAAGTGCCAATCATTGTTATGCATGATATCGTTCCAAATGAGAGCCTTGGGAACAAAGACGTTACTTCTGTCTTTGTTTGCTTCCATGAGGGTTGTAACACCCCTAGGGCTCGTGATTCTAGCTTTGGGAGCTAGGGTTGTACCCATTAGCCGATAATATACTCTGTATATTATTGTTATTTCTCTAGTATTATCCTTATTATTCATGTTTTTTGTTTTAACATTAAGTGTTAAAACATCCATGATGTTAGGATCATTAATATCCACCAAGAAATTTGGATAGCAATTAAAGTATACCGGGCTGTCGGCGAGGTTACTTTGAATTACCCCTAAGAGAGAATCGCCGAAATTCAATAGACGAGCGTCTCTCAGAATAGCACAGACATGGATATCAAGACCTTGTCTAAAGAGTGGCTTAATAGCCACTTGAACAAGTCCAACATGAAGATAATTAAACTGACTTTTATATCTATTTATGTCATGCTCATTTAATAATTGAATAATTTCTAAAGAATTATTAATGGCGACAGTAGACTCGGAGGTCTTGATATTATGTTTTTAAATAAAACTAAATTTACCAAGTTGATAAATAGTTTTAAAAGGTTCTTCTGGGATATTCCAGTTTTGAAGATTATTTTCAATATTAGCAATCGGAGTTGCTTGAGAAGACAGATTAATAGTATTTTTAACATGGTTGTTGGAATCCATTACAAAAAATATTGTCTAGAGACTAACTGGGAAACACAGTTTTCACACAAGAAAGCATACCACAAGAATCTTTAATAATTTAACCTATAATAAACTATATCAATAGATCTATGTCCTGTGGGATCTAACAAGTCTTAATGGCTATTACTTCAAGTTTTCTCTTAGTGTTATCTAGGCGACGGGACTACCAACAGGGTCGAACGCTTACCTTAGATGAGACCACATTTTCAGGCTGACTAACATCTGAAACCGGTTATTAATCGGACACCTCAAACATTTCGAGAAAGCGAATACCCCATACTTAGATAAACCCCATTATAGAACAAGATATATTAAAATAATTTATTAGAAATCTCATTATTAAAAGATTAAAGTAGTGTGTAGCTTATATGAAAATACAATATATGAATCTAGCTGCTCATGCTAAATGCATATACTACCAACATGGCTTTGATACCAATAAAAGGATCTTAAAGGAATCTTAAAGGATTAATTGAAGAAATATGTAAATAATGGAAAAGAGTAGAAGGATATCCATTAGATCAGCTAATCAAGCCGGTCTATAATGATAAAAACTTCGTGGATACTGAGAATCCACTCAAAACAAGAAGATATTACGAAGCCATCCTTGTAGACACCGATTCTATTGAAGTCGAACATTCTATGAATGAAAGAAATCCGGAATACATTGATTATTCTAGGTTCACAATCAAGAGGGTATTAACCCCTTTCAACTGGTTTGCAGATCACCTGCATACCCCAATTGCATTATCCATGCCTCATAGACCGCAAACTTATAATTGGTACGACTACAAGTCGGCATAGTTCAATTTTTTATATGTCAGACCAGGACACACCTGGTTTATTAAATATTGTCCGGCTATGGTAGAAGCCATTATTCCTAGGTGGTTCTATGAATGGTGGATATATTTTGGAGGAATCAAAGAAATCCTCCCCCTACAGTTCACTAATCGGTTCAACGATTTCTGTTCAAAAGAAGGGTGTGTAACCCTCCCAGAGTATATTCAGATATGCAAGTCCTCCTATCTAGCTTTGATTTTCAAATAGAATTTATCAAAGGAGAAAATAATTCCCTTCCCGATTTTCTAACAAGAGAATTCTTACAGGGCCGAAATGAGACCTACTACGCTGGGGAAAATCCCAGTAGGAAACAAACAGGAACAAACCAAGATGGCTAGACCATTTGATCTTCCGTCCGCTTCATCAAACCCCTTGAGACCATCAGTCCCTCAGAGGCCTGCACTGAAATCAGAACTACAGTCACCATTTCAGAACAAATATACAGCTTTGGCAGAATTTCCAAAGCTCTCTCCACCAATGCCAACTAAATTGGTAGATTTGAAGACAAACAAGCCTTTTGATAAAGGGCAATCATCGAGTTCATCTGTTCAGTCAAAGCAGAGTTACGCCATGAAGGCTCCTGAAACCTTCGCACAAGCTGTGGACCCCACAACGGTCAAAACAACACCAACTCCTTCCATCAAAGAAGAATTCAAATTCACTACCACTCAGGTAATGCCAATTATTGCTTTAGACAAAGAGTATGAAGGAAGATCAAATTCATTACCACTCAGGTAATGCTAATTATTCCTGAGAAAGACCTCTTGAACAGTATAGAGTCAATTTTGGTTTTCCTTATCGTAATCCATTGCTAAAATATGAGAAAAGAAAATTCATAGTCAATATACTTCATGCAAAGCTGGTTTCTGCATCAAGTTGATAAAGTGTATATATATATTCAAATATCGGCAAAAAATGTCTTTCCAAATATGATACAACTCATAAACTGTACAGTCATAATAGTAATATGAACCTAAAAACTCTTGTGTAATTTAAGCTTGTGAATATCGAACAATCTGAGAGCATGTAATTTAATTTTCCAAGGTTCTAACAACGTGAAAGTAATTTCGTTTGTTGAACACATGCTTGTAGAGCACTCGGATGTACTTCTGTTGCGCATGTATTCATAGATCAGCATTTTTCTCCTTCTGCAATAATACAACCTATAAGCTTTACAAGATTTCGATGCTGAAGTTTAGCAATGCAAATAACTTCATTCTTGAACTCGTTAACTCCTTGCGAGGAAGACTTGGAGAGCCTCTTTATAGCTATTTCTTGTCCTCCTTCTAGGATTCCCTATAATATTAACATATAGCTGGCTTAGTGGTTGCCACAACTATGAGGTAGAGATATGGTTTGTGTGTCACTCTAACCTCCGCAGACCTCACTTTATGGGTCTACACTGGGTATGTTGTTTTTGTAGATGATTTAGTGATTCAAAAGTGTCATCTGCTTACTATCAATTATAGTAAATATTATTTCCTTGAAGAATGATTCATAAACTTACAATGTTACTTCGTAAACAGATCCAAATCCACCTTCTTCAAACTTATTTTCGACTGAGAAATTAGAGGTTGCTTTCTTTAGAGTTGATAAGGCAAACAGTAGGAGGTCTAGGTCATCTTTGAAATTCTTCTTCCTCTTCTTCTTTTTTAGAATATACAGCCCTATGACCAAGCCAATCACAGTCACTCCAATCAATAGTGAGAGACTCAACACAACTAGTTTTGTTTTCTTTGAGCCTGAAAGATAACAAAACATGGGGGTTAAAATAAACTAAATATACATAGAAGAGCGAAACATATACTGTGTGAACTTTTAACAAATATTTTAGTAAACACAACTAAATCTGAGAATTACGAAGTTCAAACATTCAGCTAATACTCCATATTTGATCAAATTCATAAATGTTACCAAACTCTGAGTTAGCCATCCTTATGTGAATGTCTTGTCCTCCAGGTAATTCTCTAATGTCAATTAAGTCGCCATATGAAAGTAAACATCCACTTCCAGTATTGCGTATATCAAGATTTGAGTAAGACACACACGAGTAATTTCTCAAGCAAGCTTTCTTGCATTCGTAGAGTGTCATACTCACATCAAACCATAAATACTGTGTATCTGGTAGCTTTATACCAGAGTACTTGGGAAACCCATCTCCCTTCTGGGCACTGATATGTTTGGTTAGCTTGTCCATATATAATAAGGGTAGCAATAGGAGTTTAAAGAGAATGTCTGTATATAATAATGGTTTCAGAAATGTGAGTTTTAGGAGATTGGAGTTTTATATAACATGTTAGTTTTATAATAATGGTATGTAGTGGTTTCCCTCAACCACTACATACCACTAACCATTACCTTCTGTTTTTTACTTTGGTGTCGTTATTTCTGCTTTGACACTATTAATTTTATCTTTTAATTTGTTCCTTGCCTTTAATAATTACTTTCCTGAGGTTAGTACGTAATTGATTGAACGTTACAAGCCTTGCTTAGAACTAATTACTCTGTTGATGTTTAGTTTAGCCATTTAGAAAATGGTTTTATGTGTAGAAATAAAAAAACTATAAAACGTAATGAAAAAAAATGTGCAAATTGTTTACTAAATCAATTCTGCCACTTCGGGTCATATCTCAAAATCACTTTATATAGCTTGATAGCATGATTATCTTTCAGGGAAAACAAAAATATTGTGCTAGCTACTACACAGCACGGGGGACACTTGGGACATATTGAAGGGACAATGGCAAAAAGCCTCTGGTAATATACGTTCCTCTCATCACATAAATGGTTTTTGGTCACGACTATTCTGAGTATCGCTTGTATCCCTTCACGCCTTGTATTAAATTGTCTAGTGACTAATTTAGTAGTAGTATGATATCCGTGAAGAGAAAAAGTTATCAGTTTCTTCTTTTGTGCAGGTGGGTTAGGGCTGTTGATGAATACCTTTGTGCTCTGAACTCCAACTCATTGATCCGTAGAGAAAAAGTATTAAAATTTGCACGCTCACTCACCTTTAAATTGCTCGTGAATTTAAAGATGAGCTTACCTAGAGAATTTGATGCTATGGTGTCAAAATTCAAGAGAATTTATGTTTTTTTGTGGGAGTAGTCAAGGGAAGAAAAGTAGTTATCAAGATGCTGCTATTGAGCTAGGCGAAGAATTGATCTCAAGAAACATTGATTTGGTCTATGGAGAAGGTAGCATAGGCCTAATGGGTTTGGTTTCACAAGCAGTTCATGATGGTGGTAGGCATGTTATTGGAGTTATTCCCAAGACACTCATACCTAGAGAGTTAACTGGTGAAACAGTAAGAGAAGTGACGGCAGTTGTAGATATGCATCAAAGAAAAGCATAAATGGTTAGGCACTCTGATGCTTTTATTACTTTACCGGGTTGGTATAAGCACTCACAACTAGTCCAATTTTCACTCTTTTGCACTCAAATTCCCAAAGGCAAATAGAAAAAGGACATTAGGTGCTTTTAGTTTGCTATTTCATGCATAGATTCACTACATCTCTTGTCTATTTTTTTTTCTGTGAGTTCAAATAGTCTTTTTAGATTAGTAGTCTATTTTTATTCTTAAACTAGAAGTATATAGAATGTGTCAAAGTGTCTCTTAATCTTGTTATCTTGAGCATTACCACGTGAAAAGTTAGAATTACAAAGTTGCCAAAAGAAGGAAAGTGATGTTCTCTTTCCATTTGGCTTCATCAAGTGTAGTTTGACATTTACTTGGAATTACATAGTCAGAATTCTAACAGCAAATAAAATTTTCACTGCATTCAGGTGGTTATAGCACACTTGAGGAGCTACTTGAAGTAATTACGTGGGCACAACTTGGCATCCAAGATAAGGCAGTAGGATTGCTGAATGTAAATGAATATTACAATTCATTATTGTCATTTATTGACAAAGCTGTGGAGAAGGCTTCATCAATCTCAATGCTCGCCAAGTCATCGTATTTGCGCCAACAACAACAGAGCTTGTCGAGAAACTGGAGGAATATGTTTCTTGCCATGAAAGAGTTGCTTCAAAGTTGAATTGGGAGACGGAGCAGCAGCTTGGCTACCCTCAAACACGTTCTTTCTCTCCTTCAGCTTACTTTGAAGCTAAAGAGTAGGCGTATTAACGTCCATTTGTAAAAGTGTTTAACTTTTTACCTGAATTTTGGTATCTGCATCACAACAATGAAAGAATTGTTGCCTTTTTGTACTAAATTTGAATTTGAAGATTTTCAAGAATCAAGTTTTTTGAGTGTCTGATGATTTGTAAATATAGCTATTAGCGAAAATAAATTAGTGACTAAATTTAGTCGTAGCTACTGAAAATTTTTAGCGATGGATAGATTTGGTTGCTAAATATGGCTACTTTGGTCGCTAAATATAGCTACTCAAGCGATCAAATTATGTTGCAACTGATCAGCGATAAAATATTCTGTCGTAAATTTAGCCACGCCAAAAAGTAAATTTTGGAAATAGCAACGCTATAGCAACAGATAAATACGTCGGTAATATCAACAACCAAAATATATCGACGCTAAGGGGTCACAAATTTTGCGACGAAATTTTTTTTTCGTCGCTATGAGGCTAGCAACGAGCAATATAGCAATAGAAGCATTTCCGTTGCTATTCCGTCGCTATTTCTATTTAGCAACGGATTTTCATATGATAGCAACGAAAATGGTGCGTCGCTAAACGCAGTTTTTTTAGTAGTGGCTGAGTGTATGGCAGAAACAAACTAAGTGTATGGCAGAAACAAACTATCTACCCAATGCAATACAAAATAAAGTTGGACATGCTCTACTTTTCCCAAACACTGTTGGATATATTGTTGTCGTTGACTATAAACTCTTTTCAGTTTTATAACATATCAACATAATTCAATGTGTGGGGTGCGGTGAAGATAGAGTACAGACAAATCTCATCACTATCTTATGGAGATAGAAAAGTTATTTTTGAAAATGCTTCAACTTAAGTAACACATATCAATACATTTTGATGGACTACAAAAGGTATAGAAGACATAATAAATAATGAGAAAAATAATATATTGTGAACAAGAAAAAGTAACAACAACCAAATAACCAAATGTAATAGATAGTAACAAAAACTGTAGGGTAGAAATTTACAAGGATAATGCTACACTACTGATATGAAAGGAGAAACATGTGTGGTTCACCAAACTACCAACAAGTTTATCTCGTAAGAAAGTGAGACAACGTTCAACTATTTACTAATTTTCTAATCTAATCAACGACCTTTATATTCTTTTACCTAAAATTATATTTTCAGTACGAATAGATGCATCATATCCCATCCAATCACTTTTTTCTTTTTCTTTTTGGTAGTCGGGAATAGATTAATATAAGTATAAACCACACAAATCCAGTGTAGTATTTACATATAATACCTTTAGGCTTTCTCTCTCCCTGTTTTATAAAATATACTTATACATTGACAATTTCTTATACATTATAGGAATGTATGATAAAACAGAGTTGCCTACATTCATGAAAAGAGTAATCAGATAAAATCTTCCATTCCCTTAATAACGTCATTAGTTACCTGTAATTATGTTGTGTATGATTAAATATAGTTACTGAAATTTAAAGTAAAAAAAACTCTTAAACATCACTGTTAGTTTTCCTCGTTGTTGAATTACGTTTTTGAAAAAAAACTTCTTCTTTCTTCAATTCTCGAAAGAAAAAATGAAGATTCCCATATTGTTGCGTCATTCCGATATTTGGGAGTCAAAAATTATTTATCAATCCTACAAAAGTGACACAATTATTGTTTCGGAAAGTATAATCTTCTTGAAATTGATTGCTACGATTGGGATGGAATTGAATATTGAAGAAGTTTTAAAAAAATTGAAGTAAAATACATTGTTGAAGGTAATTCTTCTCTCATTGTCATAAGGAATGACAATAGAGTGAGGGTTTACATGAAGTTGAAGAAACAATTTTCGGGATTTGTCAATACGGTATTTCATGCCCTGAAAAAATAAAAGTAGACTTAAATTAGAGAGAAAAAGATAGCAGCAAACCGATACGTATTAAAGATAACATTATACAACAGTTGCACATATATGTGGGCATATTATACAGTTAAAAAAATAATCTGCAGTAATGTATAATGTCATACTATGTATTTAAATAGTAACATTAAACATGTATACTTTTGTATTCTTATCAGAAGGTATAATGTAACTTTATACAATATTAATACTTTTTAATTATATAATACCAAATAATACATAAAATGTCTCTTGAATGTAACAAGAACTTCTTAATGTATAACATAATGAAATATATAGCAGAAGAATTATATTATACATTAGTCTTCAAAAAAAAACTAATGTATAATTGTCACGCCTCAAATCCTATTGGGGCGGACTAGCACCCGTAACCGAGGAGGCCTGGGAGAACCAGCTCATAACCTCATACTTCCCATGCATACCTCTATGACAACCCGAAATTCGGACAGCATCATGTCGCATATAAAAGGAAATAATCACCTATATAAGCTCGAGCACACATATATATATGTATATACAATACTTGGCCGTTGGAGCCATTACGTCTATTAACAAAACACCACCTTGACTGTACATTAGGTCTACAAAGCCTCTAGACAATACACAGAGTTTAACTAAGGTCGGGACACACCCCGCCATATAACTAACTTTTATACAATACCAAAAGTGACTGGATATGACACGAAAAGCCCCGAAGCAAACTGGAGCTCACCAAAAGCAGCTGGATATCCTGGCTCCTACTTGTGCGGTGTATGAGCTGAGGTACCTGTGCCTGCAGCATAAAATGCAGGTCCCCCATGGGGGGACGTCAGTACGAAATATGTACTGAGTATGTAAAGCTGTAGATAATCACATATGATATAGGAGCTCAATAGAAACCAGAAACAAGTGAATAAATTGTAATAGGAGTAGACCACACTTACTAGAACTTGTGAGAACCCGTATATTGCATTTATTCAATCACTTCACCTTCGTTCTTATCATCTTTGTAACCGTTACTGTACTGTACTGTGACCATTAGGTTGCCTCCAGTACATATCAACTGGGATCGACCCATGATAGGCTTATGCCCCTGGGATACCACCCATAAACACATAAATAGGGATCGACCCATGATAGGCTTATGCCCCTGGGATACCACCCATAAACACATAAATAGGGATCGACCCATGATAGGCTTATGCCCCTGGGATACCACCCGATAAGAGAGAACTTCCATCACTTGGTTTAATTAATCTTTGAGATTGTTATTTCGGCCGCCACCACATTTTTTATACTTTGAAACAATGATACATCAATAAGAGACATATAAATAGACCATCAATGCAATAACAATGAAGTAAGAACTCATTGGCACATCAATAAAGTATTTTGGAGTCATCAATGCCATAACAATGAAGTAGGAACTTATTGGTATATCAATGAAACGTTTTGGAGTCATTAATAGCACATGGATCTTGTTCGAGTAACCGGATACCTTCTGACATTCATTAGTGCAATAAATATGTAAGATTTGGAAAACAAGTAAGTATTGGAATGTCTTGACATCTTGTAGGGTGGAAACAAGTTCATTGATAACGTAGGACATCATACAAAATCATTATGGATCACATGTTATTGAATAACTTTGGAAACTTTCTTAATAGAATAATTGTTCACTTTCATGCCAAAGATATGGTATAGAGTATGCTTTACATACCTGACTGTCAACCTTCAATACTAGTCCCAAATGGACTTCTCGTCTTTTTGGATTACTTATCTACAATGAACATATATAGCAATCTAGTATTAGCGACCAAACGTCACAATTCAATTATTTGAATTCACCAAACTAGTGGTTAAGTAGTAAGCCTTAATTACACCATAAAGGGTGTTACTTTAACCCTCATATACTCCAATTACATTCACATGCCATGCATAGTCATACAACATCCTCCAATATCAAGTTTGGATTCATTTATCCTTCCAACCAATCCATTAAACCAAATTGAGCCATAAACATAAATAATCATCAATTCAATAGTATATCACCATATCTACCTTCCATAACTCAATTACCATATCCACCCTCCACAATTCAATACAACCAAACCATGCAAAATAGTCCATAACCCTATTTTCATCACTTTTCAATAACAATCAATACATATAATCCTTTATCACACATATACATAGGGAAGAGAACAAAGGCAAACAATATTCATACCTTAGAATTCACCTCTTGATTATGCAATCCTGTTTGCACAAATAATAGGTGTCGTTCGAAGCTCTCGAGATGACAAACGCAGTTATCGGATTACTTTGGAATTTTTATGGTTGAATCAAAAGTAATTTAAAGGTCAAATTTGGCTAGGGTTTGTTCTTTCTCAACGATTGATGATGAAAATGAGTTTTTGAACTCATATACGTGTATATGTACACATATTCCCGTCCATAATATCATAGGGAATGACCAAAGTGCCTTTAAAATTTAAATAATGTCAAATCTGTCCTTTGTTGGACTGTTTTGATAAGGTAAAGTAGATCGACCATAACTCTTTGCTCCGATATCGGATTTGGGTGAAATTGGTATCGTTGGAAAGATAATTTAAAGGGATTTCATTTCATATAAAGTAGGCCACCCAGTTCGTCCTGTACAAGGAGTTATAATCGTTTGAAGTTGACCCTAAAAATTTATTTTGAGAGGCTGAAGTAAAACGAGTATAACTCCTTACTTAGACGTTGGATTTGGATGAAACCAATTGCATTGGAAAGAAGACTCAAAGATCTTTCTTTTCATAGGTCGCAGCTCTCCCATTTCATTATATTAACGGAGTTATGATCGTTCAAAGTTGACCAAAAAAATTGGCTGGCCTCAGTGGTTTGTGTGCAGGAAATTTTCCTACACATTTACTATTCCCAATATCCCGGCCACCATTTTATAGTTTCGAACGTGCTCGATTATATCCGAAACCTATTCGTTTTTGGAAATCTTTATATCGTTGGAAAGCTTATTCAATAACCTTCGCATGGAACCATCGACGGGTAAATTTCGGTATAAATAAAATAAAAAAATTAATTCCGTATAAATAAGACCAATACACGTACTTGAATACGCCAATATATGTACTTGAATACGGGATGTTACAATAATGCCTGATATATTATAACTTATACATTAAAATATAATCTTCCAAAATGTATAATATCACACTATACATATAAAATATTTACCTTATACATTAATTATCTACAAGATTATAATAATTTGAAGGAAAAATTAGTGTTATTGTAACATTACACTAGCTACACGATAATAAAAAAAAAAGAATGATTCAATTTCCTTTATTACGTGAATTGAAAGTGTACATCTTCAATTTCAATTATAAAAGTGTACATCTTCAATTGAAAGGAGGGGATAATATACAACCTCCAAGACACAACGACATGTGTTAACCCAATTAGAATTATTAGACGGTACATTGCATGTTAATTTAGGAGTACTAGAGAAACTTCATAAAAATTGTGTAAACATATCAGCATATGTTCGTTTCAAATTTTGGTAAATAAGGAAGTAAGTTCTTTACTCCGCCAGTGCATGAATTAGAATTTTTGATAATAATAATAATAATAATAATAATAATAATAATAATAATAATAATAATAGTAATATCAATTAAAAAAATAATAAATAAATAATTTGTGCTGTAGATTTTATGTCAATTGCCAAGTCCAAACCCCTAACTACCCTGTAGGCGAATTCCTAATTTCTAAAGATAAAAAAAAAAATTAAACTAAAAATTACATAAGTGACGCAATAGGAGGGGGATGAGAGAGTATTAATATTACATTAGTTTGATTGTAGGCATAAATAAAGGAGCACATATACGGAGCAAAAATTAGTGGACTAAAATAGGAGCAAAATATGATATTTTGATATGTACGAGGGGCATGAGAGAGAAAGAGCGGATTTAAGGAATTTAAGTAATTACTTTGGGATTTTTGTAATTTCTTTTCCAATATAAAATTTTATGTAATAAGGTAAAGTTACCTTGTGTATATATATAATTTATAGTTAATATAAAAAAGTAGAGTATTTAATACAGACATAGCCGACTTCCTAGTCTGGCTCAAAAATAGAAGTATTAGAATCCTAACCGTTGGTACAAATCTTATTTTTTCTAGCATGTTGAGTTCCTAGAATGTCTGCTCATATTTGGTAAAGTGCATATATTGGAGGAACTACCAAAACATCAATGTGTCCAAGAAAATTTCTGCTCGCCCCTTCCTTTGCTAATGAGTCAGCCACTTGATTTTGCTTCCTAAAGCAGTGCACCATCGGTGGATGTCCCACTCTTCTCAACACGGACCTGCAAGAATCAAGAATGGAGTTATGGTGTAGGTTACCAAATTTTAGCATATGAATTACCTCTTTAGATTCAATATTGATCTAAATAAAAAAGAGTTTGTGGTCTTCAATGAGCTTAAGACCTCACTTCTTTTTTTTCTTCAATAATTGTTCGCTTGTATTTAGCCTTTTCCCAAATCCATCGTAATTAACTTCATCTTTCTTAATTTATAGAGCAATTACGGATAACCTTTTTTTTTCATGTCTATAACAATAAACAACTCATTTTTCTCAATAATAAGACATGATTTTAATTCTATTATGCATATTACTAATCAACTTTGTATTGAATAATACCAATAGTTTGTGGCTGAGGCTGCTCTAGTAAAAGTCATAATCAAACACGACACTTACTTGTTCAATATAATTTAAACATAAAATTTATAATTTTTAAAATGATGACAAATATTTTATCTTTACGGGATCATGTAGAAATAAAAGATAACTATTCAAAAATAAATTTATCCCAGAATAACTATTTCCCAAAACAAACGGCCCTTAGCATTTTCTAAAGGAAAAAAGATAGAGGAATATTTATATTGACCAATTTTTTTTTAAAAAAAACTTGGAGTAATAAATAGCGAAATAAAATCCAGACCCCACCTCAAAAGCAAACACTCTTTTCCATTCAAAAGGTCGTCGCCCATTCTCTTTCTCTTCTTCCTCGAGTTTCACAGTCTTCGACTTCTACGCCCTTTGGGTACCTTCGGGGACATCTATATAAACAGAAAAGGTCGGTCGCCGGCGCCTTTTTAGTCGAAGACCTTTTCCGATAACTCTGAATTCGTCACAAGGCATCACTTTTTTTTTTTTTTTTTTCGTAATCCAATTTCCCCCCAAAAAATAAGATTGTGATAATGGGGTGCAGCAGCAGCAAGGCCGCTGATGCTGCCACAATTTCACGATGGCGTTCCACTGGCATCGTTGCTTTACGCGACTCCAAATTGAAGGTAAATATATTTCCCTTCTATTCTTCTGTTTTTTTTTCCCTCTAATATCGTAAGATAATTAATTAGACATCTAATTTTTTTATTTAATTGCATTTTTTATTTCACGATTACGATTACAACCTCGTTTATTATACTGAAATCATACAATGTTGATCTCATCAGTGTATTATCATGTTTGTTTGATTAGTTTTTGGTGAATACATTTTAGTATTAATTTACTCCGCTTTCTCAATTTCCATTTGTGATCGTGCCAAAAATGTTCAGCAATATTCCCTTAATAATACTAGGGATTATTCTGTAATCCCTAGGGATTAATAGAAACAACCTCGCGACCACACGAGGGTTGAGGAAAGTTATGTATCCTACTCTCTCCGGGCCCCACTTGTGCGATTACACTTTTTTTTATATTATATTTTTGTTGTTGTTGTTAGTCATGCATTCTTTTCCTCTGACAATATTAACTGTCTTTTCTTGTCAAATAACGTAATGTAAATGAACATTGCCAGGTGTGGTTGAGCTTGTAGTTTACATGCCAAGATATGCTTTAAGTTCACCAGTATAATGAAAAATATCAAGCATCCTTATAGAGGAGATTTTCCCATGCAAATCTTTTTGTTGTTTCTTGTCTGATTCACGAGGTGGTTAAAGTGAACGAATGCATTTCGTGGGAAGTAGAGTAGGATAGTAATTAATAAAATCCTTTCACCCCTTTTGAAGCAAATCATTGTCCGAGGAGTTATTGTTGCCTCTATCCCCTTCAAAACAAATCATTTTCTGAGGAGTTACCTTTGCCTGTTTGTTTGTTTTGATGGATGGTTCTTACTGGTTTGAAATGCTAAAACAGTTAATAAGGCAACACATTTAGTCCATTTGAAAAATTCACATATTTGTGATTTCCTGATTAGTGTTTTTTTGAACAGACATTTCCTGATGAAGTTTTTGATCTGGAAAAAGCTGTACGTACCCTCGACTTAACACACAATAAAATGGGTATTGTTCTTCAGCTATTAATTTGTCTTCTTATCACTTTAGAATATGAAGACAAATTCTACTAGAAGATTGTTTTTCTATACTTATCTAATTTATCTATAAGATTGTTTTCCTGGAACCTAAATGTCAGTCTTCTGTTGTGACAGTTGAAATTCCCATGGAGATCAACAAACTAGCTAACCTACAACGTCTTGTAAGTATGAAATACTGCAGTTCTGCTCTTTTTTTTTCCCTGAAGTCTGTTGATATATTGGAGGCCTCATTAGAGAGATAAAAATGTAGTATCGGCGTCACTTCATAGTACAAATGTTAGCTGTCGAGAAGGTATCATACTCGTACATTTGCACAGCCAAAATGCATATAAAACGAATGAAAATGGTTTATGGAGCAGAAATGGTGCAAACGATTAGAAACATTGTTTTGTTCTCCTTTTTTTTTTTTTTTTTTTTCGATCTTCGTAGGAGAAAATTTACTAGGGTAAAAAATTTTCTACAGAAGGTAATGTCAATAGAGATAGAAGAGAAACAATTCTTCATTCTGTCATAAAGATTTCAATCAGGGGGATGCCACTAATACTCAAGTTGAGCAAATATGTTGGAAAAATGATCCTTCCTGAAACGAAAACAACTTAATATGAGCTTTTGTAAAGGGCACAGAGAAGAAGAGAGCAATATCCTGAAAATGTAATTATAGGAACTGGAATGGGCAACATCAATGCTATATAGTTCTCTGTTTTTATTCTTGATTGGGACCCGAGGAGAGCAGATTAAACTTTAAATGTAGCTAGACACGAAAAAAATGTTTGTTGAAGGGGAAGAAAACTCATTCTGATTACTTGATTAGCCACTCCTATATCTTGCAGTGTAAATTTTGATTATAAGAAAGTACAACTTGGACATTGTTTAATTAGTGAGCAAGTAAAATATGTCGAGCAATTATCAAAATCTGATCTCAAGGCGGATCATATCGAGGGATGCAGTATGTTCGCCAGGTCAAGTGTCTTTGGTTTCTCAATATAACTGGGAAATTATTCATCTCGATATTTGCTTGGTTAAAGGATGAGAACCTTTTTGTGTTAAGAAATAGAAGATGTAGCATGCCATTTGTGGTTACACTGGTTTCCCGAAGTTTATTGCTAGCTGATGGTTGTACCTGGTAGTTTGTTCCATTAATAGCTTGTTAAAGCATTGATTAAGGTGTAATCTTGAGTAGATAACACATAGATTAACTTTTCCACTTTTCTTGTTGATGAACTCTTTATTTTTTCTAAGGGCATTTATCTGATAACTTTTCTTGGTTATTACTCGTTAATGATATCATAAGGTTTATTCCTGTATTAGTGGTGAACATATTTCTTATGTTCATAATCTGATACTAAGAGCAAAAGTTTTGTATCTCCAATTATCTCTATTCAGATTTTAGCTAATAACATCATTGAGCGCCTTCCCATGAATCTGGGAAAGCTTCAGTCTTTGAAAGTGGCAACACTTGATGGGAATCGACTCACAAACTTGCCTGATGAATGTAAGTCAGACATGTTAGATCACTCATGTTAAGTGGATTACTTTTTCCTTACATGAGCCATACCCTCTGTTCTAACTACAGAAACTTCCTGTATTCAGTGGGGCAGTTGGTGAAACTTGAGCGTCTCTCTATCTCAGCAAACTTGTTGACCAGCTTGCCTGACACAATTGGGAGTTTGCGGAGTGTGAGTGACTTATTATGCTCTATATGTTACCGCTTTCTCTGTTTACTTAGTGTGCCAGTAAAGATTTTATTCCTACGTAGTTTTATTGTTCAGTAAAATATTTTGCTGTAAAGGTGTTTAGCTGGCAAAAGAATTATTTGAGTTTTGATCTTGTCAATGCCTTTGATCGGAGAACTTTTCTGTAAATTGATATCCAGGACTGTTTTGCTTAAGCGGCAGGTTTCTGTTGATAGTTGATACATATTCTTGGGAAAGGAACTCCAATTTAATTATCAAGTTGTGATATTAAGCAGACCTCATTGTGACATTTATTTAGTTCTTACACCTCTTGCTTAACGTTTTAATTTGTTTCCTATTATCTTTTTTGTTGTCACTGCTAAACAGATTAAGTGTAGACTTGCAGTTATAACTTATTATTCGAAATCTCCTGGTTGTGTCTTGGGGTCTCCGAATCAAGTTCAAGACTGTTAACTCTGGAACTGTTTTTACAATTGCACATATTGTTACTAAAATACTATCAGCTACTTGTGAGTTTTAGTATTCTAGATGATGTTGTTGAAGTTCGTACTGCTTAGACTGACATCATGGCAGTTCCTTTCTACTGACAAGTTTTGAGCCATCGAAGTGATGATATCTTTTGGCAATGCAGTTGGTTTTGTTGAATGTTTCAAACAACAAGTTAAAGTTTCTTCCTGAATCGATTGGAAGTTGCGTCTCTTTGGAAGAACTGCAAGCAAATGGTATCTTCATATTTAGCTCTTCACTCTTCTGATTCTTTTGGTCTCTCCTTTTCCTTTGGGCTCCCGGGTGCCGGAGCTTTGTATGGAAGTCAAATTGGACATTAGCAACTCTTTTCTGTCTTGCATGTGGGAAGACTAGCCTTTGGAGAATACATTTTAAGTTGATATACAGTGTCGTTTTTTAACTTCTCTCCCCTTCTTTTCCCGCCGATTTACTTCTAGTACTTTACTGCTAAGGCTCATGGTTGGAAGTTTCTGTCACAGATAACTCCATTGGAGAGCTTCCTGGTTCAGTTTGCAATCTCATTCAACTAAAATCACTCTGTTTGAACAATAATAATCTCAATCAGGTAATTTCCAAATTTTCCTCTCTGTCTCTGTCTCTGTCTGTCTGTCTCTCTCATTCACACACAGAGAGTCATGTACTTACGCAAAAGCATGCCATAAGTAGATCTAAAGTTGTACTGTCTGTCTCACATAATGTAACTAAAAGCAACATTTACTTTTTTAGACTGAAATTTTCTTTTGATGCGTGAGTGTCTTCTCTCTCGGCTATTCAGTAGACTTGTATGTAAATGTGTTATATAGCTCTTCATCAACCATAAGGCATGCACAGAAAGGCCTTTCCTTGTATGAAGAAGCAGCTTTCCATGGGGATACTGATATTGAAACATCCTTATGTCTTGAACTTGAGATATGAAAGCCTTAGAGCCAAATATAGATATTTGCTAAGTCATCCATAACTGAGGTCATCTGTTTACACTTATGAGTAGTTTCTTGTCTCTAATGCGATATCATCCTAGAGTTCACACTTCTCCTAGCTTATCTGCTTACTTTACATCCATATTTTAGCTATTGATTTGTTGGTTCTCGTTTTCTCAGATGCCTCTAAATTTATTAAGAGAATGCAAGGGCTTGCAGAACATAGCCCTACATGGCAATCCCATCACCATGGACCAATTTCAACAAGTAAGTCATTATTGTGTTCACTTCCGTGCATCCTGAAAAAGTCATTTGTGGAGATTTCCAACTGACCTTTTTCAATTCAGATGGAAGGATTTCAAGAATTTGAAACCCGGCGTAAAATGAAGTTCAACAAACAAATTGATTCTAATGTGATAATTAGTTCTAAAGGGCTTGATGAGGGTGTTGATTTATGATACCAATGCTGCTGTAATTTTGTAAGCCGTTCTACTCTATTTTATTAATCTTGTTTACTTATCCTTACTTCCTATTTTGGGTTTATCAACAAAGATAAAAGGGAACTTCTCCCATACTACATGGTTATGCAGTAACCACATTTCACAAAAAAGAGGTGGCATCTGTTTGTAATTTCTGTAATATCTAAATTCAACTACTTCATTGTTGTCAAATGCTCATGTCATTGCTTGATATGCATGTTAGCGTTGATCGTCTCCTAACGATATTGCCTCTGCTATCATTTATGGGCCTAACCAATGCTTGTATGACAGCTATAGGCTTATGCTCAAGTCACTGCTTGATATGCATGTTAGCGTTGATGTTACCTCCCTACGACATTGCTTCTGCTATCATTTATGCCCCAACCAATGCTTGTATTACAGTTATAGGCTTATAGGGCCACCACTGAAGGGTGTCCATTATGGAAAGCACGCTCAATCTAAAAAGTGTGCACAAAATAATTGATTAACATTGTCCTTAGCAACAGAACTCTGTTATCTGGCAAGTTTCTGAGTCTGAGAGATAAATCTACCTTTTCATTTGATTGCCAATTTAGTTTCAACAGAGCATGATGAATTGCCGGATAAGGTGATGCGTTTGATTATCTGATGGTCAACTTTGTTTGTTGCAGTTGGGTGGAATGCGGGGCGTTGAAATTGTTAGACTTCGATGAACGGCCATTACTGCTGACTGCCAAGAATATGCCCAGGCCTTTTCCTACAGTTCTTCATGGAATTGTTAGCTCTGACAAACTGGGCAAATAAATCTATGCTGTGTTAATTTAATTGTAAATGGTCTATATTTCAAGTGTTCCAATCACTTGTTTCTTTTTGTAAAAGGTGTATATATTTACTTAAACCTGGTTATAAGCTCAACTTTTGGAACATAAATATATCAGTTCTTATAACATGCGCATGCATATTTAGGGAACTACACTTATTTTTCAATAATATATGCACATTTTCTATTTTGATTTCATTACAAATAAACTGCAAGATATAAATATGGATAAATTCAAATGCCAAAAATTAACTGGACAAAAGGGAGGGGGAGACAAAAGTAAAGTGAGACCAACCAAAATCTATTTGATCTTATTATTAAGAGCATGTCACTTGTCAGACATATTGAGAAATACGATCTATCTGATTTAAATTTATCCTTAATAGCTAAGAGATGATCATCCTAGGGTGATACATAACGGGTGATATTTATTACACTCCTAGTTTTTGAATTTCATTAAGAGCATTCAAGATTTAATAGTTTTTGAATTTCATTAAGAGCATTCAAGATTTAATATATGCGTGTGAAAAATAACTTTTTATTTAAATATATGATATGAATTCAATGAAGTTTGTTCAACTACCCATCTTTCAATACGTCTGGCTACACCACTGCTTTGAGGGATGAGATTCCATCTCTCAGAACTTGCAATATAAAATATAAAAGAAATAAGACACGTTTTGCGGTGTTTTTTTTTTTTTTAAAATGTCAAAGACTTATTTTCTTCTTCCATTCATCTTTACTTAGTAGGCGTTTTTGGCCATGAAAATTAAAAAATTTTGAAATTGGAGTTGGAGTTGTGTTTGACAATCTATTTTTGAAAGATATGTTTTGACTTTTGAAAAGTTTTTTTAAAATTCAATTTTATACCCCAAACTTTTTAAAACTATCAAAATTGCCCAACTAATTTATCTACTGATTATACTCATGAATGAAAAGAATTTCACATCAATGATCGAAGGGACCTACAAATAATGAAAATATACCAGTCTTTTAGCTTAAAAATCTTTATTTGTTGTTCAAAAATGTCTTTTACCGAGAAGAAATGTTTTTCAAAAATGTGTCTGGACTTGATTTGTCGTTCATCAAAAATGTTTTTCTTTCCGGATTTGCTCCAAAACTCATCTAAACTATTTAAGGACCTTTTATGTAATATTAAAAAAATTAAGGTTATATGTAATAAAAAAAAACTTGGAATTGGAGTTGACAAAAAAAATAAAATTGAAATGTTTTTGAAATATCTATGGCCAAACACTATGATTCCATAAAGTGAAATTTTTTTCCTGAAAAAAGTAAAAAATATCTATGGCCAAACAGCTTTGCTATACTAAAAATCCCCGGCCTATCATACTTATACAGTTTGAAAACTAATAGTAAATAATTTACCTATTTCTATCAATTCTACCTTTGTCATTAAATACGATTCATTATCCCCTGCATTTCTCAACGCATCAAATTTATTACTATATTCAAAGAATAATATGATAAAAAATTACTTTTATCATTTACTATTTCTTAACATGTATTTCAACTCACAAATTGGTATCTAACTCCAACTCCAACTCTAATTTTGATATTTTTTTTTTATGTCAAAAGCCTATTAAAAAAGTCGAACGTGAGAAAGTTTCATACGAAAAAGGATAAAGAAATAGTACTAGTATAGTACTAATTCTAATCATATAGAAGCCGTTTGGTCATAATTTTTTTTTCCTTTTTTGCAGAAAATTATTTCACTTTACTGAAAAAAGTGAAAACAGGCCATGAATTTTCCAACTTTAATTCCGAAAAATTATTTGGAAAAGTGAAAACAAGTTTTACATTTTTTTCACTCATATTTCTCTCACAAAATTTTAAAAATAACTTTAATTTATATTCATGATTAAACAAACTCCAACTCAAAAAAAATAAATTTTCATGACGAAATGCGGCATAGTATTTCACTGTATGTTTTTCAACCCAAAAAAGGGTAATAAATACAGTTCTAAAATAAATAAAAAGAATACAATTCGAGCACGTGATATTTTTCAATATATACCACCACGTGAATAACTCAATTATTATCATACCCAAATTACAACTGCCGCAATTTTTTTTGACCTCCCGCGTTATTAAATTTCCCGACCCGCCCGAATAACAGATTCCGTAACCCACTAGGGCTCTTTTTCTTCACCTTTTTATCGTCAACGACTTTCCCCCAATTCTATATCGTCATCTTCTTATTCCCAACAAATCGACCTATATTTTTCCTCTCAACATTCAAATCAATCTCCGATTCGTCTGATTCGTTCTCTCCTCTATCTATTGATACCTTTTTCGGGTATTGCAGGCTTGACAATCGAATTTCGATTTTAGGGTTTTAGATCTTGTCTATTTCTTCTAGATCTGTTCGATTCATCGCTCTTTTTGTGAAATTCAACGGTTGTTTTGGTCGATTTCTCGGTTTTTGTGAAAGAAAAAATTGGGTTGATTTTTTTTTTTTTCCTGATTTAATTAGTTTGTGGATTTTGGGATTTCTTGTTTAATACGTTTCTGTTCGTCTTTGATTTCAATTGTTTGAACGATTTTTTGGTTGATTTTTGATTAATTGAATTTGGGGATCTAGGGTTAGGGTTTTCATTAAATTTTGCAATTTTTTATTTTTTTTATCTCTTAATTTTCTAAAAAATAAAATTATTTTACCTGAATTTCTGCTGCTGTTAATTTAGTTGTTCTAATTTGAAAGATCCGCTACCCCAATTTTGACGAAGACCAGCGACCCGTTCAAGGTACCCGAATTTCCCCTAATGTTTTTTAATGTGCTATACATGTTATTAACTTATGGTTCTCTTTTTTTTTCAGTTTACTGTTCTTTAAGGGGCCACACTATAATAATAGAACTAATTTCACTGTTTTATCCCTGTGCCATGTGTCGCTAATTAAAATTAGAAGCTTAATTAGCTTCTTGATTACTGTATGTATTTATCTTAATTAGTTTACTTTCGCAAGTTTATATGTTGTCATGCTTGCCAATATAGTGTTGTGATAAGATGGGTGCTTTATTTGCTAATTGTCCATACTATTATGTTAATGTTTTCTGTTAAGCCGTTGTAGTGTCTGTTAATTTCTTGTCCTGAAAGGAAAATTGGTGTCTACATGTGAGCAATTTGAGCTATGAGCTAAGGTTAACAATATGAGGTTTTGATGATGAACAAACAAGTAGCTAAGCATAACAAACATATTCAAGAACCTAGGTCTTATAAGTCTCTACGGAGGATTGGTATGTTTTGGGTCAGTATCAATTAGTGTGTATAACCTTTCATAGTCGGCTAGGGTGCTCCTACGAGGCGTCAGGCTGCTATGCTTGAGTTTATGTCATTAAGCTCAGTTCATTTTTCTTGACATAGTTATGAATATATATCTATATGCATGTGCTAAAGACATTGTGTCGGTTTTTCTGTTATTGAGAGTTGATGTGGTGTATTTGTTAGTGTATTTCTTCTCAGCTAGACAATATTGGTTGAAATGCTCGTTGTTGCAGGTTTTCTGTGTTTGATTTAGTGGGGTTTTAATTCAATTATATGATGATGAAATTATTTGCGTTGCTATATATCCTCAGAACACGTGGAACTTTGAAGGCATTTTCCTCCTCTGTTTTTAATCTTTGAACTTCTCCCTCTGATGTTTAAGTATCTCATATTGTTTTAGTTCGTTGCAGCAATTATGGTGCAAAAAAGGCCATTTGGTGAAGAGGACCTGTATGAGGTTTCATCTAAGCAACCAAGATGTGAACCCAGTTGTCAGTTAGGTTCCGTTTTGGAACATTCTTCTCTGGAGGCTTATGCTTCAGGTAACAAGAAATTATTTTTTCAGCTCTGAGATATTCTCTGCACTGGTTTTTCTGCTTTGTGTACCATTGTTAAAATGCTTCCAGGCACCGGTGAATGCAGTACCCTGTAAGACCTGCCAAGTATTTTTATGGTCGGAGCAGTTTTCTCCGCACCTTACTTTATGGCTTGCTCTTGAAAGAGTAGATTTTGGATGTTAAATGAATCTTTTTGCGCCGTACTCTGGTTGACTGATCTGTTATGTATGGTTTTTGGTAGGTGGTGATGAGGAAAACTCTTCAAGAACCATCCCTGATGCAAACAAGAAACCTGATAGTCACAATGTGGCTGAAGTTCTTTTTTCTTCTGATAAGGAAACTGAGATGAGTATTCATGGATCTGCTTCAAACTCTTCCTGGCCCACTAGTAGCACCAGTGAGGAAGACATCATGCCTGAGGTGCCTTTTCACATATTAACATCTCCTGAATATTACTATTTTGATCATCCGTTCAGGGCTTCTGCTCATCACAGGGAGATACATTCTCCCCTTTTAAGTAATCCTCAAAAGATGGTCCCTATTGGACCTGATTTTCAGGCAGAGCTACCAGAATGGGATGCATGTAATAAGGATAACCCGTGCATAGATGGTATACATGAAACTCTGAGTCCTTCATCTCAAGCTGATGAAAATAAATTTGCTGGAAGGACTATCGTTCTGATGCCTAAAATGGAGCTACTTGCAGATAATATTGAGAATATTGCAGAGAGAGGAGTTGAATGTTCCTGTGAAGATATAGGTTCCATAAGATGTGTTCGGCTACACAACATTGAAGCAAGGGAAAAACTAAAGCTAGCCCTTGGCGAGGAGACATTTGTTAGATTGGGTTTTTGTGACATGGGAGAGGTTGTGGCTGAAAAATGGAGTGAAGAGGAAGAGGAATTATTTCACGAGGTTGTATTGTCCAATCCTGCATCGCTAGGCAAGAATTTCTGGAACCATCTTGCTATTGAGTTTCCTTCACGGAGTCGGGAGGAGCTTGTCAGCTATTATTTTAATGTCTTTATTTTGCGAAAACGTGCTGAGCAGAACAGATTTGATCCACTGAATATAGATAGTGATAATGATGAGTGGCATGAGACTGTTGATGATGCTGATGAGGGAGCCAAAATGACGGATGAAGATGAGGATTCTGTGGTTGAATCCCCAGCATATTATAATTATCTCAGCTATAATATGGGCCATGAGGAGCACGATAGACCAGCATGGGAATATTATAATTCTGTAAATTTTGGTAGCAGGAAGGTCTTTACTGATGTGCAGGAATCATGTCTGGGTAAGTTGTTTGACAGTAACAGCAGTTGCAAACTTAGTATGCAGCCTCAAGACCAAGGACTACCAAATAAAGTGGTTGAGCAAGAAGTCCAAGGAGGCTCCTGTATCACTGGTGCAGCTGGGGTTACTTCAGAATCGTCACTAGGGAAGACCAACAACAATAAACATTGGGCAAGTGATATTGCTGGTACGGGCATTGGCACCAACCATGACAGTCTCTTGGAGCCATCTAATCGCAAAGAATGGGATGTTGGATACTTGAGCTGTGCCAGAAACAAAGTTGATTTGTTACCAACACACACTATGATTGAAGAAGTCTTTGGTGATGGAGCTTGGATACACAAGAGCCGAGATGTTTAGGGGTTAAGCTAAAGTTAGACTGTAGTTTCTCGTTCAACTAAAATAAAAGAAGGGGATTCTGATTCTTTTATTCAGGGGTTAAACTGAGTTTCGACACATTTAAGTTCATCCGTTAGACGCTTGGTTTTGTGTGGTGATGCTTCATGTGCAGCTTCCATATTTCCTTGTACATTCATAATGGTGGGAGTATTTTTTTTTTGTAAAACCCAGATGTAAGAAATGCATTGCAAGGGTGGTACGTGAGCTGATGGATGCTAAACTTTTGGAGCTGTACAGTAGCCATTATTTTCTTTTCTTTAACACCAGATTCCTAGGAAGCTGTTTCGACTGAAAGTAGGTTCTTGAAATAATATTTGTAAAGTTAAGCTATATGGTCAATTGAGCCATCTTTCAAAAAGGGGGATGAATATCCTTTTGAATTGTGATATATATAAGTTTAGTTCTGTGCAGCAGTGGATTTGCTCTCTTTTTATTTATTATTACATCTTTCTGTTTCTCAGCCTTGTCCCAAATGTATTTGAGAGTGAAATGTAAACTCTATGCCTGACTTAGGAGAGGGATTGGTTGCATTGAGAGCAAGTGTTAACTGCTTGATTGACTTGATAGTCTCTATTTGAAAAGTGTGTAGTTACATAGTATCTGGAGGTAGCTCATGGCCATAGTAGGTACTGATTGTCGCCATCGATGGATCACTTATTTATGAGGAAATTGATTTTCTTCTGTCTGCTGTTGTGTAGCACAGCTCCCGTCTGCAAATGTCAAAAAGGGAAGGGCAAAGCCAATAATAACTGGTAGTATCCAAGCTAATATGTGGCACCTGGACCAACATAATGGATACCCGTTACCTTCTACGAGCTCTGTTTACCAAAGTTTATACATGTGTGAGAATCTTACCTATTAACTTTTGTCTTTACTAGATTTGCACCCTCCTATCCGAGGTTTGCACAAGCTTTATTGATCCACACCCTCGTGTTCAAGTAATCAGATATTAGATGCATAAGTATAATTTTTATTATGGGAATGTGAATTTACCTTCTACTTTCTGAAAATATTTCAACAATATACTCAAGGGCAGAAGAGAGTCAGTTGCACCTGTTATGACAATGCACACCCCACCCTTAGATGCAACTGTGGGCCATCACAGTTGGTGTCAACACGTAGATTATGAGCCCTTAGATGCAGGCGGAAACAGTGGGTAAGTCGAGCAGGATGTGGGTGTGCTTTTTAGTGCTTTATGTGCATTAGAATATAAGGCCTATTTGCCTCTGCCACATCTCTAACTTTCGTCCAAGTGAAATATTCTTTAAATTCTACTACTACTTTCCAAGTTTCCATTTGACCTTTCAAATTTCAATACCCATCCTTTTACTCATCCTCACACCCCTCAAATCAAATCCTCTCATTTTAATTTTTTTTGCCTTATTTTACCCTTTTTAAACTTCGTGTTTAAGTCAAAATCAGACAAACAAATTAAAACAAAGGGAGTTGCTCATTTCATCCCAATTTAAACGTATACATGTACCTTTCACAGTTCCGATTATTCAAATTTGTTGAACTCTTCAAGTTAACCTAGGTGTGATACTTTCAATTAAAACTAACTTTTTAGCTATTACTCTAGCTATAACAATTAAACTATAATATTGTTACACAAAATGTGAGTGATAGATCATAGATTATGCAAGTAATTCAGACGACAATGCTCAGACATGATACATATTTTTTTTCAAAAAAAGAAATAAAAAAAACAAACCACTAACATATCTTCAAGTACAAAAAGAAACAATCTTTAATTCTGGCACCCACATCACATGGGCTTTTACATAGAAAGGGGAAGTAGCAATTAGTAGCAAAGTACTCTAGCTAGCAAGTACCCTTGGGGGTTGCCTTGGTTATATATGAAAGAGAAAAAGTCATTAACAAATTATGAAGTCAAAAAGTAGTAGTGGCAGAGTGCTCTACCCTAACCAATTTCTTGCATGATATTCACCCAAAGGAACAGGTAAAGCATAGGTCCCACATAATAACTTCAGTTGGGATTTTTGTTTTTAAAATTTCATTGACCCTTTAGTATATGAGTATTCCTTAAGCATTGCTGGTGAGAAGAGAAGAAGTTGCCATGAATGAACACATGAACCATTATCTATCTGTATAAAAGTAACACATGCACCTTTATCATTATTACCATTTTTATAACCACAAAAATATACTAGCTAGTACTAGTAGAAAAATAAATTAGTGACCAGCACCGGATGAGAAACAAAAAAAAAGAAAAATAAATTAGTGGTGGATTCCTGGTAGCTCTCCATTTACATATCTATACTTACTTGTATATATATAAAAATTACTAATACATATAATATGCATACGTGAGACACATAGTCTGTGCCATTAGTTGACAGTTTCTAGCTACACTAGATACCGAAGGACCCGTGCTAGGATATTAAGTGTCAATAATTTTTGTAGCGATCTTATTTACACGTTAAGAAAGTTATTACATTTATAAATATTCAGCTGTAAATCTTATTATTATTGTACTTGAATTTGAGATTATTGTAGTAACATAAAAAATTTAAATCTTGAATTTGCGACGAAAGAAAAGGTAGTGTAACTACTGAAATAGCAAGTTGTCTAACTACCCAACTTAGAGATAATACAGTTCAGCATGAACTCTCAAGAACCTAACCACAAAAGGAATTACTAGTAGCTAACTATAGTAGTTGTTAATCTATATATATTTTTTATATTAATTAAAAGGGTTGACGTGCTTATCATTAATGAACTTTACTTATATTCTAATATATCTCTTAATCATGGAAACTGTATGTGTCACCTTAGCTCGACAGATCTCACATTCACACAAAGTGGACCAATTAAGCTTATAGATTAGCTTTACTTAGTGACTCATAGTAAATACTTCTTCATTCTTAAATAATCGAAGATTTCGAAATCAACTTCTAAAAGATTGAGTCGCCTTTAATATAAGTTAGCGCTTTACTAACGGGATTTTCCGGAGCGAAGTTAAATTAATTGAATTCTAAAATAGATACCAATTTTATTTTTTTTTAAAAAGGTAGTAGTTTGCTTTGTTTTGCTTGTGAAGAAGTAAAGCTCCAAGCAAGGGCTTTGGTAGATCTTGCTTTGACTTGAGGTAAAAGGGATCTATCACTTTTATAACATTGGTGTTAAAAGGCTAATTTGTGATTTATTAATTTTTTTTAAAATAAAATAGATCACTTATATGATACATATTTGATGGTGTAAACTTTTTTTCTTTATATTTATAATAATCATATGAATTTAAGTGTAGAAAATATTCTACATTTTCAAATAAATTTGATTTGCCATTGCAGGGTTATCCAATTTTTTCTTTTTTAATTTTTACGTAAAAACTTGGGTAACCCATGATAGCAGGTCAAGTTTATTAAAATATTTTGTACACTAACAATGCACAAAGCTTAAACTCTAATCATATACTCCATCCGTTTCTAAATAACTGCCATCATTTTTATTTGCATTCTCCTCAAGAAAAACATTAACTACATACTACTAAATTACCCTTATCTATTTAATACTTCTCTTTTTTGCATTATGGTGATATTTCTCCATATTTATTACTAAATGAAAATGGTAAAAAAAACAAGTAATTATACTTTAATTTCGTAAAATGATAAGTATCAAGGAATATTTATTTTTAGTAAGAACAAAAAAACTAATTAGAAACTGAGGGAGTATATGACTTAATTCATCTGTACAGTATATAACAAATTATGAACACTATCAAGTAATTACTTAAATAATATCTACTGTAATTAAATCTCCTTGAGATGTGAAACATATTATCTTGAAATTAAATTAGACGGGTTATCTGCTACAATAGATATACGATTCAATAATAATCAATGTAAAAATTTCTTGCTACTGACAAATGTATATAGTTTAAACCTTTTTAAAATGAGCATTTGTTTCTTTCGAACTTAGGCACAATTATTGAGTAACTGCTCACAAAAAATTAGACAAATGAAAAGAAAGTAAATTATCTAGTAACAACATCTTTTGTCACCATTGGACTTTTAAAAATAATAAATAACCTCATCGATCATATCTTCATGGGAACAAAAGAGTTAATCATCCAATTACGAAATTCCAAAAGAGGAAGTTGCTTAATATCTTTTACCCTTTAATTTATTTCATTTCTTAACTACAAATATGTACAACATAAACGCTTGATAGCGTTAAGAGTCCATTATTTGAGTATATAAATAATCCCAACTCAATTAAGGACTAACACAAATAATGGTTAGAATAAAGCCTAATTAATGACAACATCTATGAAAATGTGAGCTGCAAATTTGGATTTGTGCTCTGTGGCAAAAAGAGGAATCAGTTGCTGAAATAGAGACTTGTACAATACATTTTTGTAACAACGGACATAAAAGGAGAAAAATACTACTATAAACATTGAGTTGAGAAAAATGTTGTTAGACAGAAAATTAACAAGCATAAATTAGGAAAAGGGAAAAATCATCGATGCCCAGCCGGTTGCCAAGCCAGAGTTCTTTTCATCAAGGTGATTTAAAAATATAAAGATGTCAAGATATACATGCAAAGAGAAATCGAGTCGATTCAACATTTACTATATACATGAAAGAATAATAAATCTTATATATACCTTGTCCATGACCGATATTTACATTCACTTCCATTAATCAATATCATTAAACCGCAAATAATTAGGTTTTCTTCTTATTCAATACATACATAATGTCTGAAGTCAACTTTATTTTATTAATCTGATCAGTTCGATTCATAGAATTGGTCCGGAGGTATGATGGTCTTAGCACAATATTCTTGCCAACGTCTTAATTATGATAAGTTAATACTGCTAATAAATTTGAGCAAAGGCAATAACAAGATTGTTGTTAAATGTATAGACTTTAGATATAGGGTATAAGCTTATCATGCACTAAATTTAATAGTAATACAAAGATTCACAATTTGCCCATTCCTTCAAATTTAGTGAAAGAGCAATATAAAGGCAAAGCAGGGCATCAAAATGTTTATATATAATGGGCATATATGGGGAGAAAACAGACAAGGAGTGGCCAAACTTTACTTGGAAGAGTGTCAGTTGTCAATGTGTAGCATCCACTTTTGGTAAAACAAAACACCCAAAAGACTTCTTCACTCTCAAGTGAAGTCACTTTTGGGCAATATATAATAACATATGATACACAAATGTCTTTATGTGTTTCATCATTTTACACCAATTGTCTTCTAACTAATAGGCTTTTCATTTCTTTACAAAAAAAAAAAAGATCTTAATGTGGATGTAGATGACCTAATAATCTTTGGTCCATTAGTGCTAGTTAGTCAAGTAGTAGTATGTAATAAATTGAGCCACATGGTAGAAGCTCATCTAATAATTAAGTAGGGGATTTAGGACAAAATTTTGGATCTCTTTGTCAAAATTATCTCGATGTAATGATTAATGAAGTGAGTTAAAAATCATAAGTTAAAAATTATAAGGTCTAAAATTATTCGGTGATTTTTTTTGCATTTGTCCAAGCCTCTATAGCGCAGTGAGCCGTCTATATCGATCGTTGCTTTGGTGGATAGATTTACCTGATATTTGTGTTCGTAAAAGGCAATAAATACCCAATAAAATTAGTCAAGATAGACGTAGACTGATCTCGATATCACAATTACAGATTTATTTAAAAACAAATCGCTATGTAAGCATATCAAATATGTGGAATCATATATAGGAAATATGCACTTGACACCAATTGGTTTGGTGTAACACCTCAATTAAGGAGAAGTGGGTGAGCAGCTTTCTCACCAGACACCTAGTAATTAAGTCAGCTAGAGGAAATTGAGAAAATATTTTTCTATTTAGCATGCTTCATACACAATTACCTCATCCAATATAAAAGTTAATATCTTTCTTTGGGAGTAACATATGTGATAATTAATTACCTGTTTATTGTTCTCTTATTTCCTCACTAAACAACATCTTTTGGTATATACAACAAAAGTCAAAATTTCAACTCTCAGGGCCATTTTACCATGACATATCAGCCATATCTATTTTTAAGTATAATTATCCAGTATCTGGAATTAATTGACTCGACTAATTTAGATTCGCATTGTGTATGACCAATTAAAGGAGGAAATGATTCTCTCAGTGATTTCTCGAACCCGAAATCTCCAGTTAAAAATGAAGGAATCTCGTATATTCTAGTTTCCGGCCACCGCGTCCCTTGATGGTTTCCACATATATCTTTTGTTGTTAATTGCTACCATCTCTTTAATTAGCTAGGTCACATCACAATGTAACCAAAAAGATGTAAGTTACATACACATTTTTACATTATCAATGTTATATTTTAACGTGTTACTATAACTACTTATTTTAATTCTGATTTCTTCTGAGTGTTTAATCAAGGCTATCCATCAATCTAGAAAGCTTAAAAATCTTAGGAACTGGCCTGCCCTTTTAAAATCCAAGATTCTTTGGCCAATCACAAGACACTTTTGCCTCACACAGCAATCATCATAGTGCATGTATAATGTTTAAGACTTCACAAGCCAAAGTTTGGCACAAAATAATGTGCAAGCACATGTTTGATCAATATAAAAATATTTACTAATTTGTTTAATTAAGTAGAGATCAAAGGACACAAAGAGAGGTTTCTTTTTTCTTCTGTTCCTCGTAAACACACACACACACATATTAATATGTAAACAACATATATATTAACAGTATATAATTAGACAAATAAGAATTCACAGCTAAAGTTGCACTAATAATGCCGGCTAAAACAAGCACAAAAGGTGAGGAACTTTCATATTAATAGGCCAAAAATGTGATTAATTTGTCCTCTTAATTAATACATACCAATAACAAGACATATTCACGTTGCGGTTAGTGCTATGTAAGCCGGCTTAATTAAGGCCGGCAACTTGATTACTTGTAACTTCAACTAATTTGCTTAGCTTAGCTTAGTTTGCTGTCAACTTTAGTGCTACATCATATTCTACCAATCAATATACTAATTGAAGCTAAATTCAAGAATTTTTCTTCTGGGTTGGCCTTGGCCTAGAGTTTCCTAGTTTACTACTACTATGTGCATAAAGGTCTACTTAATTAATTTGATTAAATACTTCTTAAAAAAGATAAAATTCAACATTTAAGGAGTTAATTTCATAGAGGGTCACTCGACTTAGTTTTGTTACAGAGAAAGTCACTCATCCGCCTCTTGTGATGTGTCATAGTACTTGCACTGCATGTACTCTGTCTTACTCAAGCTCAGCCTGAAGCCTTTAATTTAGACTCTAAGATTTGTCTTCAGACCTCCATATTATTAATTTCATCCCGTCTCTCGTCGATTATTTTCCATACTCACTTCCCCATAATTTCTTTTTTCAAATGCAAAAACGAATAAAAAATTGATGATGTAAAAACGCTTTATGTGAACAGTAATAGTTATTATATCGCTTACATGTAAAATAAAGATCTCGTTAAGTGAAAATAAGTATCTTTGATAAAAAGGACATAGAGCAACTAAAATTAAATTTGAAGTGATTACAATATCAATTACATATAATTATCATCATATTAGGATTCAAAAATTGAAATTTACGAGTTTTCCCAATGATCTCAAATTAACGTATAATCATAGCTGAGTTTACGATCAAATATTTATATTTATATGTAGGACCTAGTCAAAAGATACTGAATTCGATCCCTCAAGGTGACCCGATAACACAAAGAATAGTCAAGAGTAATGTCTGCGTACACTCTACTTTCTAGAGACTTCACTTGTATAATTTTAAGGTGCATATTGTTGTTGTGGTATAGAAAACAATAGAAGTAATACTAGTACAAAGTACAAGAATAGCAGCCAAAGAGTGGAAGCTTTAAAAATTATTTTTTTGAGAGTTGTGGGCTTCTTTAATAGCATGCAAGACAAAGGAAAGAATAGTTATTGAGAGCAGTTGTATGTTTTCTGTAGCAGGAGCTAGCTAAGGTAAGGTCAGCTCAACAACAAAAACAAATGGATGAGAATGCTTAAATCTCAGCCATTGGATTTTATTTAAGTTGGCGTAGAATTGTCAGTTGAGTACACGTGCTAACTCTACTAGTACTATCTTTTCCCCTTTACCACTTCTTTTTATCTTTGCTTCCATGCATGGATTTCTCCTCCCATTTGCCAAACATACTGTGTTTGTTGTTAAGAGAGAGAAAAAGGAAAGGAAAAAAAAAAGAGTAAATTGTTCTGCTCTTTCTTCTGATATTTTCTTGATATTTGTTCACTGTTTCTTGATTTACTTTGGTCCCATTAGTAGTGTGACACATACTAAGTAGTAGCATTTTGAGCAGTTGGGAGGAACAAGAAGTTTAGGTGAAAGTTGGACTTTTTTTTCTTTTCTGTTTCTTCATATTTGTTCACAGTTTCTTGATTTAACATTAGTAGTATGACATACTAAGTTGTACTAGTAGGCATTTTGAGCAATTGGGAAGGGGACAAGACTAGGTAAAAGTTTGGACTATTCTTTGGTTTTTGTTGATCGTATATCATCTGATCTGATATTCGATCTTGATTCTTGAATAATTTTGATTCAATGGGTGAAGATCAAGAAGTAGTAGTACTGAAACATGTTTGCAAATTCTGCAACAAAAGTTTCCATTGTGGTAGATCCTTAGGGGGTCACATGAGGTCTCATATGATTACTACAACTGATGGAGAGACTTCAAGAAAGAAGCTTCCTGCTTTGATCATCAGTAATGTTGATTTGGATATGGGCACTCAAAGTGCTAATTATGGGCTGAGGGAGAATCCCAAGAAGACTTCAAAGTTTGATCAAGATGATGCTTTGCTTCCCAATCAGAACAACAACAAAGTTTGCAAGGAATGTGGAAAAAGCTTCCCATCTTGGAAAGCTTTATTTGGGCACATGAAGTGTCACTCATCATCAATGAATAACAGTGTGGAAGAAGATTCTTGGAACAGTGGAAAGCAATTAGTGTTAATGGATAGTGAATCTGATACTGAAGCAGCAGCAGCAGCACCAAACAAGAAGAAGAGATCATCAAGAAAGATGATGAAAAGGTACATGGTCCCTACAACTTCCTCTTCTTTAACTGTTGGTGCTAATGCTTCCCCTTGTGTATCTGAAATTGAGCATGAACAAGAAGAGATTGCTATGAGTTTGATCATGCTTTCAAGGGATGTTGGGAATTGGGTTGGTCAAAATCATGTCACTGAGTGTTCTGATAACAATTCTCAGTTCTTGCAATCTTCTTCAAGATTGAGTACCAAATGTAAAGATGATAGTGGTGGTGACTTGGTCAAGCTGATCAAGAAAGTCAAAAATGGGAAAACAGAACAAGGCGAGTGCTCCAAGTCTCCAACAAATGGTCAAAAAAGAGACAAATCCCAACTACCAACTGATCATAAATTTCTCGGAGATGAAAAAAAGAAGAAGATTAAAGTGGACAATGAACACAGAGTAGTTGAAATTCTTCCAAAAGAAATGGATCCTGATCCAAGAGAAAACTCTAGCAAGATAAAATTTGAGTGTACTACTTGCAACAGGAGTTTCCACTGCTATCAAGCACTAGGTGGTCATAGGGCAAGCCACAAAAACACTAAAGTTGGAAATTGCACTAGCATTGATATTGATCATCACGTCAAGCAAATCAAGAACTTCAGCAATGAGAGTGGAATTAACGAATTTGCGCTAAAGATTGACAACAATTGTGGATCCAAGAAGCAGCAGCTAAAGATGCACGAGTGTCCAATTTGCTTCAAGATTTTCCCATCTGGACAAGCATTAGGTGGTCACAAGAGATCCCACTTGATTGCTGAGGCCAAAAGAAACAACAACAACAACAACAACCAATCTGTTGAAGTACACAAACCAGTACCAGAAATCAGAAACTTTTTGGATCTAAATTTGCCTGCTCCTGTTGAAGAAGATACCATGTTGGATTCTAGCAGTACTGAGCATATTGAATTCAAGCAATGGTGGATTGACAGCAGCCACAAACATGAGCAGCTATTGGGCCTTCTTTCTAGCTGATCATTGGGGAATTTCAGCAAAGTGTACAGATTCATTGATTCTTTACATGATTGAAGTGTTTGATCAATTCACACTAGTAACTAGTGGTGGCAGCAATAAGTAAGCCTCAGTCCCTAATACGTTAGGGCCGTCTATATGAATCCTCACGGTTCCATTTAAGCTCAACTCAAAATTATCAATTATACTCTGGCTCCCAACCCACTGCAACCCTTCTCGTTTGTGTGTGCTTGGAACCGACAATGTGAGCAAGCTGACACAGGTGTAGTAGTCGTGTTCAACCCATCCATTTTGCTCATTGAACAATTAAGCACGTATTATTTTTTATTTCTATTTTTGCATTTCATTTACAAGTTTTAGTCAAGGGAATGGTAATTCATGTGTACAAGATGTAACCTTCTTTTTACTATTTTTGGATTCTTTTGTTGAGTACATTAACTTTAGCTTCATCTTGAGCTAGACTTAATTGTCATGAAGAGTAAATTTTGTTTTAGTGTAATAATATTTTCTTGAAATTGAAGGAAAAATGAGTGAGGGTGTTGAAGATGGGACTATATACTATGAAGTCATGAAGTAGAAAAAAAATAAAGATGCTCCATTATATTTTGTAAAAACAAAGACAAGTGAGCTCAAAATTAAAAGTGGTTGCTTAGTGACCTACCAAATAATATGACAAGTTGACAACTCATCTCTCATTACCCTTTCTTATTAGTCTCACACAATATGCTACTGCTTTTCAATAATAATCTTTAAATGCTATACACAAAGTTTTCAGGATTGAACTGTTATCACGCAACTGAAAAAGGAAGACTTATAGTAGATTGGACCACCTCTAAAATTCAAGAGAATATTTAAAAAAAATATATATATTCAGTACTAAACTTATCTTTACACACTCCATAGTATTCTATGCTGTTCATTTACCTAGTCCACTTTAACTAGAAGACGTAATTAGACGTGCAGTTTGTTCTGTTGGGAGACATTGGTTGGCTTATTTTTGCGTTGAAGACATAATTAAGTAATTAAAAAAAAGGTATGTTTGCAAACATAAATTCTAGCTTTATCTCTCATTGTTACTCGTTATCGATAATTTTTTTGTATGTCTCTATGAAAAAGAATTAAATTATATTCGTGAGTATGTTGAAGAACATGATTGAAGGGGAGCCTTGGAGTAACTGGTAAAGTTGTTGCCACGTGACCAGGAGGGTCACAAGTATCAAACCTTGGAAACAACCTCTAGTAGAAATGCAAGGTAAGACGGGTACAATACACCCTTGTGGTGGGACCCTTTCCCGGACACCACGCATAGCAATAGCTTTAGTGTCTCGGGCTGTCTTTTTTCGAAGAACATAATTAAATAATTTTAAAAATATGTTTTCAAACTTTAAAAGTTTTAGCCCGTAACAGTACTAAAAGCAGTTATTTTCCAAGTAATTAATACTATCATTTTCTATTTTGGGTAAATAACTTCGTCATTAGTTTGGGCTTAGGCCTCCTCTACTCATACTTAGCTGCCCACTAGTAACGTAACAAAAAGCGGAGCACGTGTGCGAATAGCCTAAAAGTATAAAATATATAATGGTTAGTCATTTCAGAATCGACTTCAAATAATTGATGAAATTAAAGTTGAAAATATGAATATAAAATTTTGAACTTCAAAAATCTAAAGTTAGGCTCAACTTCGGACCTAACTTTAAGTTTGAACGAGGTTCAACTATCGATATTCAAAGTATGAAGTTAGGCTCTACAAAAACCAATTTCAAGAAGTCTTGTCTAGCTTCATATCTAAATATCTAAAGTTGGCATTTGCACATAGTTTTGTATGATGGATTATCACAACGTTGACGTATCTCTAAATCAAGTAATATAATATGCTGATTAATTTTGAACATATTCTCCAACTTTAACTCATGTCTGGATCAGCTGGCACCAAACAGAAGAAACAAGAAGGGGGAGAAGTGATTATAATGGACTTTGCATCTTTAGCAAAGCTTGTGATGCTTGATGACAATGCAGGAAAGAGAGGATAAATTGTCATATAGTGCTTGATTTTTTCATTATTATGCAAAGCACCGCAGGTATTAATTTTGTCAATACTGGCTACAAGTTAAATACTACCATGTATACAAATGCTAGATATAAAGTACATATATCCAAGTGTAATTCGTTAGGCCTTTGGTGTTCCCCTCCGGTCAAGAATTGGGGCCTCACAATATATACCGGCCAATATGCTTTTCTTTCACATCTTTCTCGGTTTATAGGCGTAGAGGAACGGAAAGAGATCAAGTTCCATACATATGAGATAAGGTAAAAGGTATGGGATGAGCAGAATTTGATCCGACTGTAGTCTTTTTCTGTTCAAAAAATGCATGGCGGAAAAGGATGCTAGTCGTCTCGGCGAAATTTTGATTTCTTTTTTCCTGTATGGAGCGCTGAATTACTTATATTACGATCTTCAGACTGCAATCTAGGCAGCTAGAAAGGCTCGTTGGACCCAACAGCTAGACCAAGAATAATGAATGTGTGATAATCATGGTTCCGTATCATAAATAAAAAAGAAGTCCATAATTTACATAGAAAGCCTATTTGATTTTAGCAGTATTTACTAGATTTTTCTCTCTATAATGGAGATAGCCACTGAAATAATATCTAATGAATACTTACAAATTGAATAGAAAAAATCTTCTTTACAGATCGCGTTAAAATGAAGTTCTCTTGCAAAAAAAAAAAAAGGGAGGGAAATAACATAAATCCCGACAATTTGAAGTTTAATTTAAAATATTTCGACACTTTACATAATTACTGAAAATCTTGATTTTAGGTCCGACGAGATACATAATTAGCTCCCGAAACATTCCAAAAAAAAAGGGCAAACAACATAAATCCCGATAATTTGAACCTTAATTTTTAAAAAATTCCGATATTTTATATAATTACTGAAAATTTCAATTTTAGGTCTGTCGAGATACATAATTAGCTCTGGATACATCCAACGAAGATACATTTTTTCCTTTGTAAAGAGACATAATTAGCTTTCGATATATTTTTTCGATTTTAGGTCTATCGAGATACATAATTAGCTTCAGATAAATCCAACGAACATATATGATTAGTTGAAATTTTTATAATTACTTTGTAAGGATGAAAATTTGTGTAAATATGATAAGTTAAGGGGTATGTTTGTGTTATTTTTCCCAAAAAAAAAAAAAAAAGTCGACCCATTCTCGTTAACTGCACTCTAACATGGGCCACAAAGAAAGAGAAGCCCAAGTTCGGCCCATTCTCAGAAAATCCAAAAGGTGAGGCAAAACCGTCATTGACTTCAGTGAAGCTGCAATCCATGGCGGCTTAATCGAAAACCTTGTACTCCTCCATTGATCTTCTCTTTCCCTTTTTGCTTTTGCTGCTAATGGCGTCCACACTAACTCGCAGATTTACTACCAAATTTCTCAAAAATCCTTCTTCTTTTTTATTTCTCAGAAATCCCCAAATTAACCCTAAACTCTCAACCCCTTTTGTCCACTCTCAAAATCACCCACCATTTCTCGGGATAATCAGAAACTCCATACCCAATTTGAACAACATGGATTTTCAACCACATGGATTTCCAGGGAAGATGAATTATCGAAATCCTTCATCGCTAAATTTGAGATATTTTTCATCTGGTAATGGTAGTGAAAACCCTAAAAACCCGACTGAGTACCCGAGTGAAAACCCGGAATTTAAGCACCAGGAGATCACAGGCCCAACGGTTGATCGCGACGTTACGCCACTCGCAAATGAGACCCGCGAAGTGCTTGAGAAAATGCTTAAGACAATGTACAGTTTGAGCAAAGCATTTGCTGTACTGGGGCTTATTCAGCTTGGTTTAGGAGGTTGGATTACGTATACGACGCAGTCGTCGCCGATGCCTGAGATTTCAATACAGAGTTTTCTGGCATTTGGGTTGCCGTTTTCGTTGGCATTCATGATGAGAAGATCGTTGAAGCCGATTTACTTCTTTAAGAAAATGGAAGGACAAAGTAGGTTGCAGATTTTGACACTTGCTCTTCAGACTGCTAAGCAATTGAATTTGTTGTTTGTTCGCGTTCAAGGTGTTACTTACTCTTGTGTTGCTGTTACTTCCCTTGGATTGATACTTGTTGTATTCTCTAGATTGAGTAATTAGTTATCTGCTACTTTAAATACGTCGATAAGGAAGCTGAATAAGAGTTGCCAATTTTCGATTTGAAACAGAAGCTTTGTTGATTGTGAAGTTCGTTGTTGCCCGGCAATTTAAGTAGTTGCAAGAAGTGTTTGATGTTGTATCTGTGAGCAGAATACCGATCAAGATTAAATTTTCTGCGTAAGCTTTAGCAGTGACTTCTGCAATCCCATGTTGAGTAAAAAGAAAAGCTATCATACTTCCGTTTTGATAGAGATATTTGGTCCACTCCTGATCTTTAGATTTTAAACAGAAGCTTTGTTGACTGACAAGTTTTTGTTGTTCCGCGATTTACGTAGCTGGAAGAAGTATTTGATCCTGAATCTGTAAGCATAATATTGATCAAGATTAGATTTTCTCGGAAAGTTGTACCGATTTGACTTCTTCAATTCAATGTTGAATACAAAAGAAAATCTATCCTACCTTTGTTTTTGCTATGTCAGTCTTCTGTTGATAGAGATTTTTTGTCCACTTTTGCTCTTTCGATTTTAAACAGAAACATTGTTGATTGAGAATTTCTTTGTTGCCCCACAATTTAAGTAGTTGCAAGAAGTGTTTTTGATGTTGAATTTGTGAGCTGAGTACTGATCGAGATTAGGTTTTGACAGCTTTAGCAATGACTTCTGCAACTAAGCGTTGATTACAAAGAAACTCTATCGTACCTTTGTTTTTGCTATATCATAATTCCATTGATGAAGATATTTGGTCCATTCCTTACAAAACTGGCTGTTCTAGAACCACCAGAAATCAATGTCATGGACAAGATGTGAGAAATTGCAGGTCAAGTAAAGAACAATTATGGCACAACATATTTGTATGGCAACATATATGGCACAGCATCTTGCATGCATTGAACAATTGTCTTTGCGTTTATGACTTACTATGTTCTTGATGAATATAATATTCTTGGAGTTTCCAAAGGTGATTGTGTTATCGAGATTGAAAAAGAGCAGAGAAACCTTTCACTGAAGGACAACTTACATTCACTTCCAGTCTCAGAATGTCTTCATAGCATAGCTATTGGTTTAAAAAGTGTTCATTTCAAGCATGTCACTACCAGTTATGTACTGGATAACTCTGTCCGCTTCGACAGATGAAAGGAAATCACCTAGTATTTTTGTCTCTGCTAGAATTTGAACCTGAAGTGGGATGAGAACCCGATGTCTCAAGTTCAAATCCCAGCAGAGACAAAAAACACTAGGTGATTGTTCGCATTTGTCGTAGCCTTAGTGGACAGGGTATCTGTTGTTGATGGTTGAGATGGCAGGTAACCCGTGGATTTAGTCGAGGTGCGCGAGAGGTGGGCCGGACACCACGGTTATCCACCCCAAAAAAGAATTTGAACCTGAAATTTAATTTCTATGAAATATCCTTCAATATTTTCATACCTAAATGTCTAAATTCAATGTATCTAAACATGTTGTATAAAAGATTATCTTAGAAGCTGCTCGTATCAAGATTGGACAGAGTAGTTGTGTGATGTGATCTCAAATTGTTTATTCTTTGGCATCAAATGAAAGTTGTTTGAATCTTATTTTTCTAGCGTGTGGAGTGCACTCTTTTGTGGCTTGTATTAGTGAGCAATGTTATAGCATACAACTAGCAAATGCCTAATAATTTACAAATGAGAAACTTAGCAGCTACGAATAATGGGTTCATGATCTGTTTGCTTGTTTCTTGGAAGGTGGTTAGAAACTGGGACAGTCCTCTTGGAAGTGTTTCTTCTGGATCATTAGTGAAGTTTATTATGTTAACAAGAAAGTTTTAGTATTTCCGGTGCTTCCTTGCTTGTTCTGCCATCCTAATAAAATGTATACTTACTAGTAATTTTTAAGTCATGAAAACAAAATAGCAATAGTTATCCTAATGTGGCAAAGTTGTGATCTTGTGGGTCACAAGAAGAATTGATCGATCACACATTTGTAACCAGGGACAATAGTTAAATTTTCTGGGAAAGAAATGTTTAGAATGCTTTCCGCAATAAATGTTAAGAGTACAAAAGAAAATCTACGATACCTTTGTTTTTGTTATGTCACTTCCATTGATAGAGATAATTGGTCCACTTTCGATCTTTCGATGATAAACAAAAGCTTTGTTGATTGACAATTTTTATGTTGCCCCATGATTTCAGTAGTTGATGTTGAATTTGCAAGCTGAATACTGATCAAGATTAGATTTTGAGTATTATTTTTGTTCTGCAATTAATTGTTAAGATTACAAAGGAACTGTATCATACTTTTGTTTGCTATATCATACTTCTGTTGATGGAGATATTTGGTCTACTCCTTACAAAACTGGCTGTTCTAAAATCAACCAGAAGTCGATGCCACGGACAACATGGAGAAAATTGCAGATCAAGTTGAGAACTATATGAATGGTTTGTAATGCAGCTTAAGCTATATTTTTATGTGAACATGTATGACACAGCATTTGCATCTTGCTTGCATTGAACAGGTTGTCTTTGCATTAATAACTTGCTATGTTCCTCATACATGTCTGCGTAACACAGATGAAAAACTTAGTAGGTTCATGATCTGTTTGTTTGTTTCCTGGAAGTTGGTTGGAAACTGGAAATGTCCTTTTCCTGAAGGGTTTCTTCTGGATCCATTAGTGAAGTTTTATTATGTTAGACAGTGCTTCCTATCATATTTCGTTAATGTATTGGTGGAAGATAACAGGTGATAGGTATGTATCAGATAAACAAAGGAGGTGTGGGCAAGTCGGTCCGATCAACATTACTATTAAAAAAACATGTTTTTGCAAAATGTGCTTTTGAATTGACTTGTTACCTAAAATCCAAGATCCAAGTTTCTTTTTGTTCATTTTTTTCTCTCCCTCATCTGACCCACAAGAACAAACATACACTAGATAGAAGTACTGATAATTGATAAATAGATTTGAGAAACTACAGATTCTCTTCTTAAAAGCATGTTGGTTAAGGTCAGAAAATAAGCAAACCACAAGAGAAAAAAAAAAAAACAAGAACACACAGAGTTACATTTGCAGGAAAAAACACGGACAGAGGCAGAGGAATTCACTATAATGGAGAGAGAGTACAATGTTGGGACAATAGTCTCAATTTCGCGTGTGTATAAGAATGATCCGAAACAGCCCACTAAATCGCACTTATATAATACGTGCGTACAAATAAGTCCTAGGTCCAAAAACATAAAGGTCCATACCCTACGCTACCACCACAGACCCATTGAAAATCACAAACATTGGTCGCACCGGGAAACTTTCAGGACCGGATCAACAAAATTCGGATCACAACTCTAACAGAGACATAACTGATTACAGTGGATGGATCTTCAAATGGAGAGTCCACATTCTTGGCCATTTACGAAGAGATGAGATTCTGGAGACATAAATGATGGGAGAACGAGCAAATTAAAAGACACCACGAAATAATATTCACTTAGTGAATCGGTGGATCACACCTTGGAAACAGAAACAAGTGCATATTTGACTCTTTAAGAAGTATACAAGTGTTGAAACAATAAAATATAAGAACAACGAAGTGACACCGAATTTATTGGGTCCTGTAAGAGCATGTGGAGAGGTTCTGAAGAGTGGAAATTGAAGAAAAATGTGCTAGAAAAAGTAAAAGAATTTCAAAGTAGTTAAATATAGATGCAGCAATTATACTACCATGAATGTAAACAAGTTAGCAAAATCTATTTTTTAATGTATATACACAAGAGAATTTCTCTTTACCTAATTTACACAATATAAGATGATTCAATTCCAACCACATAGCTGCTATAGTTAGACATAAATATGGATCGAGTCATCATGATGCGAGACTTTCTCGATACCGTGTTATACGTGACAACTCACTAACAGTGGTCCGACACATGGGGCACGTATCTTTATCTTCAAACCAAGGACGAATACAATCAACATGAAATCCATGACAACAAGGGTGAAGAATCACACACCTCTCTCCTTTTTTAATTTCAGCAATACAAATCGAACAATCACTATTTTTCACTCTAATTTCTCCCTCGTAAATACCAATCGCTACTTCACCAGCTGGATTTTCTGGCGGACACCGAGATGTTGCTATTCCATCGGCTGTATTATTATTCGAATGTGGCTGCGATTCATCGTCACAACACACAAATTTTTTCTTCAATATGATGATAAATGGGACAAGTAAAATGGCGAAAGTGATGAGGAAGATATATGTACCGTTGACATTTGGCATCGATTTGAGATGGAATCAGATTAATTAAAGCAAACTGTTATTAATGGATCATTTGGTGGACTTATTAGACTTTTATTCCTTTTTTTTCTGTTCTAAGTTGTTATTATTATTAAAAAAAATGTGGTTAATAATTAATTATTTTTTGTTGACGTGGAGCCGGTTCGGTCTTACGCATTATGGAGAAGAAACGGTCCAATTTGACAATTTGGCCGAATTCAAAAGTCGCCCTTTACGCGCCTTCTTTTTATTTTACACTCTCTCCGTTCATTTTATGTGAAAAGATGAAGGCTTTTCAAATTTTTATGATCTAAAAGAATTTTTAAATATTTGTGTGGTCGTAAATTATTTAATAGAAAAAATATTTTTTTTTTCTAATTATAATAAGGTATATTTTTCTGAAACAAACTAAAAAGGAAAGTAAGTCACATAAAATGGGACGAAAAGAGTAATGCTCTTTTTTGGGAAACATGTAATTACTACTTTTAAGAATGTATTGGCTAAATTCACTTTTGTAAACTAACTCGAAGATCACATAGAAATGTAAACTGTACAAGATAAATTCAAGACAATGAACTCGACGGGAAAAAGCATCGACTAGGAAATCAATTTTATGAGATACCTACTACACAAACTTAACAACTCTTGCGAATAATAGAATCCAAAAAATATAAATTTATTATTTATTTTACTTTTCCATTATTAATTTTACTACCTCTTTAAAAAATAAATAAAATAGTTAATTTTTTTAATATCAATCATTCAATAACATAAATTTAATATTTTAAAAAAACACATCGAAATAATCTAATAAGAGAATAACAGAATAGAACTAATTTCTTCGTTAAGAAAAAAAAAAAAAAAAAAAAAGAAGGTATGTCTACGACATTTCCAATTGGATGGTTCTCGGGATATATATATGTACATTTAACTTAAACAATTACAATAAATATATTGTTAATTATATACGTGCGTGTTCCCCACTTTGGAATTTAATAGGCTCCCCTCTCTCTCTCTCTCTCTCTCTCTCTGTATTTTCGCCTTGGTAAGGGCGTTAATCTCGGTGCTCCAAAATCCTAATCCATACTCAATCTCTTCCATTTCCACAGGTAGTTTTTTCATCTCTTTTATCCAAATGGGTTTTTGTGACTGAATTAAATGAATTTGGCTAACTTTCTTCACCCTTCATTTGATTTTGGGGGGAAAAAAAATTGAAGATGAATAATAAAGTTTATTTCTACTAGAAATGCTATTAACGTTTTGTGAATTGTGGTGGTTGACTTGTATAAGATGAAGATAAATATTCCTTGAGTTTTCATATCATTGTGTTGTAGGATATCCTCTTTTGCGAAGAAATGAACCGTTATGCATAGTTTGTGTGCTTGAGTCTTGGACTTTGCTACTTCTGTAACTACATATACTGTGTAATCCCACTAGTACGGGTAGTGTGTACGCAGACCTTGCCCCTAAGGCCCCAACTTGAATATTCAGATTATTGCTGTAGGATGTTTTTTCCTGTGTGTTTTGGATCCTCTTTTACAAGAAATGACCCCTTTATGTAGAGTTTTTTGTGGGCTTGAATCTTGGGCTTTGCTACTAAAACAACAACATATATACTGTGTAATCCCACAAGTGAGGCTAGTGTGTATGCAGTCCTTGCCCCTAAGGCCCTGATTTGAATGTTCAAATTATTGCTGTATGACGGTTTTTGCTATTATAATGTTATCTGTACTGAACTCGGGATCTATTGGAAACAGCCTCTCAACTTCATCTGAGGCAGGGGTATGGACTGCGTACACTTTACCCTCTCCAGACCCCACTTTGTGGGAATACACTGGGTATGTTGTTGTTGTTGTTGGACAGTTTTTGGTATGTGTTTTGGATCCCCTTTCATGAAAAACCACCCCTTATTGTTCTTTTCGATGTTATAGTAGTAATTATTCCTCTGGTTTGTGTGCTTGAATCTTGGACTTGGCTACTTAGATTATTTCTCTAATCCCTGAGATCATGTATCGGTCTTCATTTCTTCATTTTTTGATCTTTAACTTTCAGTGTTTTGTCAAATTTTTCCATGTAGGATCCTCTTACTTTTTATGTAAATGTTGGTCAGAAGTATGTTCAATTGAATTTTCTCATTATGGATGATTCTTCATGACTAATTTGAACTGTTATTGCACAATGTTAATAGCTTTATCTTGCTTCTTTCTTCAGGTACATTTCTTGATTAGTTGAACACTTCCCTAGCAAAGCATGGTTTCCTCTTATCCTTTGAAAATGTTCGGGCTTAAGAAGTCACCCTTGCATCAAAATGCTAGGAATCACACTGTGGATCCTGGATTCAATGGTTTTTCTAGTTCAAATCCTTTTGATTCTGACAATGAATCTGACAACAAGCATACTATAACACCTGCAAGGAGAACTTCGTCAGAGCCCTCTCTAATTACCCCACATTTGAGTACAAACCCTTTTGATGATGATGATGATGATTTTAAACGGACTCATTCATCTGCTTACTCCGCGACTTCAAAAGAAAGAAGCAGATACAAGAATGACTTCCGGGACTCTGGAGGATTTGAGAACCAAACTGTAGAGGAGTTGGAAAACTATGCAGTAAACAAGGCTGAAGAGACAACAAAGACTGTTAACAACTGCCTGAGGATCGCAGAAGACATTAGACAAGATGCAGCAAAAACTGTAATCACCTTACATCAGCAGGGTGAACAAATTACAAGAACCCACCTTACTGCAGCTGACATTGAGCATGACCTTAGCAGAGTATGGTTAATTAATTTTATTGCATTTTGTAGTTGCAAAAGTAAAAAAAAAATAAAATTGTGGATTAGCATTAACCGTTATATCATCATAGACTACCAATACCCATCTGTCATTCTTGTTTCTGCAATTTTTTATTCTTCAATCATTTCATTGAATAATTCATAATATTATTGAAATTTATGCTGACTGATACGTTACTTCCTCGTTCATTTTGAGATGAAACTTTATATTGTCTTTAGGACTTAGGAGGGCATATAGACATTGTTTGAACTTTTATAATGCATATATAACTTATCTGCTTCAAACCGTTCCACCTCCAAGACGTTAATCTACAGTTGCCCATAACTTTAAAAATTCTTTATTACCATTTTCTTGATCTGGAAGATTTTTGTATCTGTTATTTACTTCTGTTGTTATGCGTATCAGCTGGAAACTAAAGCTTGAAATTTAATTACAGGGTGAAAAGCTTTTGGGTAGTCTTGGAGGCTTGTTTTCTAAAACTTGGAAGCCTAAGAAAACACGCTCAATTACAGGGCCAGTAATTACTAGAGGTAACATCAGATTTTGTTCTTGCTCATTAAATATGCATTGGTGTTTGCATCTGGGAAAGAAAAAAATGTCTGGATCTTAAGATAGATAGGGCATTAAAAAATTATGGGGAGGCTGTGGCTATTGAGAAAACTGCTGATTATCTTTTATTGTTGCAGATGTTCCAGTTCAAAGAAGGGGTAACCACCTGGAGCAGAAAGAGAGGTTGGGGTTGAGCTCTGCTAAGGAACGCTCAACTTCACGAACACCACCACCGGAACCTACTAATGCACTGCAGAAAGTTGAGGTACATGTTACTTGAGACAGAATAGAGACTGATAGTAAAAACTCGTTTAAATAAATGGTTCAGAAGATAAACTTTGGACAAAATAGTGACCGGCATTTGGGACAACTTAGTGACTGGCATTTAGAACTCCTTTATATAAATGGTTCAGAGAATTGATATTGGCTCTAGGCTGTTGCATGATAGGAAGATAAACTTGCTCTCGAGTTAGTTTATCAGACAGTGATGAGTTTTGACCAATATGTCATCAACTTGTGGCAAACACACTTCCCTTTTTATTTCCTTAGCTGTTCTCTGTCAAAAAGGTGAAGTTGCAATATTTCTTCCAGACTTTCTATGCATTTGTTTTGCATTCTGTATCTTATACTGGTGACATTTGTCCTTCTATTCTTTATATCTTAGACTTTCTGTGCATAGTGTGATTTTCTGGCTAAATTGGGGATGAAGATGAGGATTGGCAACTCCATAGTAGTTTAAGAAAGAGCATAGAAAATTAGAAATAGGAAAAAGCAAAAGGGTAAGAAGGCCACCACCACTCCATGTAGGGACCAATTGGAATCACCTATCGTCTTTTACTGCATGGCTGCTGACTTAGCCGCAGTTGGTTTGCTATAGGTTTTGGATTTGCAGATCATTTTCGATTTTCTTATCTATGGGAGTGTCCTCATTCTAATTATTTTTCTTGAGCCGAGGGTCTGTTGGAAACAGCCTCCATAGCCCCACAAATGTAGGGTTAAGGTTCAACATACACCTCATCCTCCCCAGATCCCGCTTGTGGGACTATAATGAGTATGTTGTTGTTATTGTTGAGTTTATTTCTAATGACTTCTCGGAGAACTTGTTTCTTGAGTTGAAAATCCTGTTCATATATTTCTTCTGGATACAAATTCCAGATTCTGAAAATAAGATTTGATGATTTCTAGAAATCCTGCTGCTTCGTAGCTTCAATTGGAAGCTAAATAAGGAATTAGAGGAAAACGGAAAGTTACATTTGACAGAGGACTTCATAGCCTATATCTCCATCTTTTTCTTCCGGGGTATTAGGAAATAGGTGTTCTATCCGTGTTTCCTTGTGGAATGAAAGAGTGAGTCTGCTAGGAGGGGTAGAGAAAGAAGTGAATGTGCGTTGGAGAAGGGATCTCTCTTGCATCTCATTAAGCTACAGAAGAACCTCTTTTGTTAACGCATTAAAGGAAAGCAATGGAAAATAGCTCTAATCATTGACATTTTGACAGGTTGAGATTGCAAAACAAGATGACGCATTATCAGATCTCAGTAACCTGTTGGGAGAGCTCAAAGATATGGCTATTGATATGGGGTCTGAAATTGAGAGGTTCGTATTCTGAATAGTGATATCTTATTTAAAAGGATCACAAGTATCCTTTTTCCTCTTCTTATTGAACTCTCACGTACTGTGTTACTATTCCTCTAATCACTTCTAAGATTTTCTGCATATGTTGTGTTGGATATTGCAGGCAGAACAAATCCCTGGATCATCTTCAAGATGATGTAGATGAGCTCAATTTCCGAGTCAAAGGTGCCAACAGGCGTGGTCGCCGCTTGCTAGGAAAATAACACACTAGCATTTATCTCATGTATTAGCGCTAGATATTAACGTGCTCATGTTTTCCCCTTTTTTTAACTTTGCTACTGCAATTCCTCTAAATCCATCATAATGCCAACTTTTTTTTCCCTGTTCTGAATTTTTTGTACACAGATTGAGTAAATCAATTAATTTCCCAGTAATTGGGTTAACGATCAACGAATTGCTGTAATTTACTTCATTTTCCATCTAACACTTGCTTCAATATTTTCATTAACCCCCTAGAGGCATATCCTTATTCCTTTTCTGTTGTATTTGTGGATGCGACAGCAGAACTTGTTATATTAGGGTGAAAGTTATTTTGTGTTTTTCATTTTTCCCATCTGGATTGACTGTCGTTTGATATGTTGGCAAAGCATAAATAATCCTGGGATGTATTACACCTTGTTAACATTTCACGTACCATTTTTACCCCTTTTTTGGGGACCTGTTCTGGACAAGAGTGAGTTTATTTGGCTAGACTACCCATCAAAATCTTTGTCGCTGCAATATAGAGTCCAAATAGTACCATAAAAAGCGCTTGCTCAACACTTGCAGAAGATATTTTGCCTTAATGTGGGAAGAAATGATGAACAATGCCCCCACGATGACGAACTTTAAAGATTATTCCTGTCGCAGCATCCATTTCATGCTCACAGGATACAACACAAAAGAAATACCAGTAACAGGGCACATGCAGGAAAAAATAAGAAGAAATTTTCATATAAAGGAGGAGTTCATAGCTTTTGTTTATTGCAACAATAACTCTACCAAGCCATTGCTTTGAAGGTCTTTGAGTGGTTACGATCATAATGCTGTATTCTCTCCAAAGTAACATACACTTGAGGCAGACTACTGTAACTTCAGTTGGTTTAGACGGTATCCTATCATGATGTTGGCCATAAATAGGTAAGATAAGCTAGCTAGAGCCCTTCACATTGGTTTTGAAAACAATAATCAGAAAAGACATTTGGATAAGGGAGAAGTCATGAAAAGCAGTTGTTATGCATCATCCAGTCCACTAGAACACAAGAGAAAGATGAACTAAGCAAAGGCAAAGGTTTTCAGAGTTAAAGACTTCACTTCTGTGGTTCCCTTCAGCAAACGGAAACAGGAGGCTGAAAGAGCAAGGAAAAAGGAAGTACACTCGTCCAAACAAGAGGAAGAAGGAAGCATGGCTAATTATAGGCACCATCCATTCTGAACCTTACCAAAACCTTCATCCACCATGTATAGGCCATACCAAGGCCTGAGATAAGGGTAAGCCATAGCGAGTAACCTTTTCTTCCCTGCCTCCTCGACCTTCATTCCATCCTGCAGCCAAAGTGATAGCGGCTGTAGCATCCACCAGTAATGTGTGGAAGAGGGTAAGATTTCTATGTGGATAGGACGTATCAACACCTTTTGCATCTTTTCATTTCAAAGGAAATATATAAGAATAATATAGTGTTGGTTTTGACTTATATGGCGCTTAGGCCTAGCTCATCAAACAAGTGCGCCAAAAGTGGGGGATGGTATCATATTCTCTTATAAGCTCGTAGTTTCACTTTAGCTTTTGCCTTAGCTTCTATTATATTAGTAAAGCTGTAAAGGGCGAGCGGGTGGGTGGTTTTTTTTTCCCGGGGGGCTGCAATAGTTTTCTTACTTTCTGGATTGTGTCAATAACTATAATTTGAGAGATAAGAGGAAAGCCCTTTCTCGAATTCGAAGATGTAACACAAATAATGACTTTTTACGTCAGGATGTCAACAGGTTAAGCAGCTCTAAGGTTTTTTATATTCGATGGAAGAAAGGCTGAAACTCTGCCCCAACCAAGTGAAACTAAGGGTCTAAAAGAGTTCATGATATGATCTACGGGGTGTTAACCCTAGGAGGATGGCCAAGAATGTCCAGTAAAAGGAGCGGATCGATGGAGTCGTTTTTCAAGCACGGATAGAACGATCTAAAGGGGTTGTGTAAACTAGAGAGATGGAGATATCTTTTTTATGAATGTGGTCAGCGTTTGGTTTATTTGGAAAGGGGTCACTCTTAGGGGAGATCATTCAAATGGCTGAATTGATGACTTCGACTTCGCTTCTATCTCTTCGACACCTAACTTCTGGTCAGCATAATATTAACAGTGGATGATAATGGAATTGAGAAAGATAGAGACGTTCACCCTCTATGTGCTTTGATCTTACAGAAAGTTGTTGAAAGTAGCCTTCCAGTTTCAATTGCTATTCTTCCAACTTCTCTAATCTAACTGAGCTCTTATGCAGAAAGACAACTCCACAAGACAAAACTGAGTTCACCTTTGGTTCAATTCTTCCAGGGTCCATATACTCGGAAACCTGAACCTTAGTGCAAACTAGAATTTCTAGATTCAAGTACTTTTTACATCTACCATCAGTGAGATGTTAAAGGTGCTAAGGTTATAGTAGTTTGCCTTCAGTCACCAAGGCAAACTAAACTTCTTTATCGCAGGATTGTTATTCCACCTTCAAAGTGGGATAAAAATAACACTACAATCCCGCGATAAGTTATCCCATGATTTTATCCCAACCAAACATGGGAACTCATCGTAAAATTAATCTCCCAATTAGTAATCCCTTGCACCAATCGAGCCCCTAAAGTTTAAAGCATTCAGTTCCCTATTCTGGTATAATTCATAATCAAAGTAATAAACTTACGTAACAGACACTGCTATAATTCTACAATAAACGGTGCAGCATCAGTTAAATCTGAATCAAGGTACTCACACAGATTTTCAGCCAAAAATCTGAAGAACTTACCCGGATCCATACACACATGCATGCTGAAATCCAAAGAGCTATAACACAAGGACAGCCAACAATGCCACAAGGTAGTACATTCCACCAACCAGCCATTCACCGCGCACATGAAAACAACAATCTCTAATCTATATATCACACATTGTTTACCAAATTGTGCTAAGGTAAGGTAACAAAAGCAGTTATGGAAAATCGATTCTTTCAAATACATAACCGAGCACTATCAGTTAACGAACATCAACAATACACGGGGCAGTAATACTCATCACAGTCAATATTTCATAATACAATTAAAAAAACAAAACCCTAGGGCTTTCACATCCATCATTGCTGAACTATTCAACGTTCGCGTAATTATTCTATTAAGAAAAAAGGCCGAAAATCGAATAACATTACTGTTTCAATTCCATAACGCTTTTGACCTTTGGTGCATAGAGAGAGTAAACTACGGCCTGTCTCTTGGCGACCTCGAGCTGGGCCCTACCATCGGAGAAAGCAGCTGTGACCTTAGAAGGATCAGAGAGGTCTTTGTTCTGCCGAAATCCATCGATTGTTCGGCGCTTAGTGTATTCCCTAATGTTGTAATCGGGAAAATCACGCGCCGTCCGTAGCAGCGACCGGAATAGTGTAAGCACCTCCACGCGCGACGGCGACGCCATATTTTTTCAGTCGGAACAGATAAGCCGAGAGGTTTTCCGATTCAGGCCGTACGATTGTGTTTGGGTGGAGGTTTATCTAGAAATCTCTCGGGTTTTTGATATTCCACGTTTGGTCCCTTATATATATTCCCTCCGTCGAAATTACTATTTGTGATTAATTTTTTAATTGAATTTTGTTTTTGATTCATCACTTTAAATAAGCTGGAGATTTGAAGAGAAACTGGAGTTTAAAAGTTTTCGATTGAGTAGGATCAAGATGGAATATTTGGAGTGCAGGTTTAATGACTCGAGACATGAGGAGGAGGTGGTAGTAAAGTTGAATTCTCAGGCGATTTGCAAGAGGGATAGTTTTAAGTATCTCGGGTCTACGATTCAGGGGAATGGAGAGATAGATGAGGACGTCTCTCACCATATTTAGGCATATTGAATGAAATGGAGGCTCGCTTCGGAAATTTTATGCGATAAGAAGGTGCCCCAAGCTTAAAGTCAAATTCTATAGAGTTGCAGTTTGTCCTGCTATGTTATATGGAGCAGAGTGTTGGTCGGTTAAGAATTCTCATGTCCAAATATTGAAGGTAGCGGAAATGAGAATATTGCGTTGGATGTGTGGATTCACAAGGGCAGATAAGGTTAGAAATGAAATTATTCGGAAGAAGGTGGGAGTGGTATCAATGAAGGATAAAATACGAGAAGTGAGGTTGAGATGGTTTGGTCATGTGATGAGGAGGGGCACGGATGCCCCAGTTCATATGTGTGAGAGGTTGGCCTTGGAAGGTTTCAAGCGGAGTAGGGATAGACCGAAGAAATACTGGAGAGAAGTGATTAGACGTGATATGAAGCAATTACAGCTGACTGAGAACATGACCCTGGATAGAAAGATATGGAGGAAAAACATGAGGATAGAGGGCTAAGGGTGTGGTTGGGGAATTGTGGTGTTCTTTGTTTGGCAATGTACTTTTTGTGGATGTCATATCTATGTTATTTTATCATGTTCTATGTTTTTTATGTTTTTGTATACTGTCTTTTGTACTGCCTTTTATCTTGAACCGGGAGTCTATCGAAAACAGTCTCTCTACCTTGTTAGAAATAGTGGTATGGACTGTGTACACTCTACCCTCCCCAGACCTCATTATGTGGGCATATACCGGGTTTGTTGTTGTTGTTGCTGTTGATTCATCACTTTAACTATATCGAAAAAAATTATATTTTTTAACTCCCTCGGTTTAAAAAAAAAAAGACCTAATTTGATTTGACATGGAATTTAGACTTTTGAATCGTGTGGTGTTAAATTAAAGATATGTTAAATGTACCAAAATGTCCTTCAATCTTGTGGTTTTAAACATGCCACGTGGAAAGTTAAAATTAAAAAGTTGCTAAAAATAAAAAGAGATTATTCGTTTTAAAATAGACTAAAAAGCAAAGTAGGTTATTCTTTTTGAAATGAAGGAAATAGTATTTTATCCTTATCAATAAGTCAAAAATGGCAGATAGAAATGAACAGAGAAAATAACAACAAAATTACAAAAATAATTTGTTTTTGAGCTTTGTAATATATGATTAAACATATTTGCCTTCCACAACTATTTATTTCATCCACTAATATAGTTTGTTACTTTTTATTTTTAGCTGCTGCCTACGTTCATAACTGTTTTTTTTTTTTGTAAATAACTCCTATATATCGAATATATCTTGATTAATCTTATACATATTTATCACCTCCTATCAGCAATATCTATCATGTAATTATGTCTGGTTTTTTAAGCTATGCTAATATGCACTTCCACTCGTTATTTGAAGTTAAAATCCTGTTACGTTGTTAGGAGAACATAAACTAAAAGCACAAAACTTTAATTTGTTTGAGTTTTATGCAATTAAAAATTGAGAAGTATCAATCACTATAAGAATAAATAGTAAAATTTCCTTTTAATTTTTCATATTTATATTAATATTCTTGACATACTCTTGCTCAGAAATTATGAAGGCAAAAGGTTTTGAGAAGTGTAGGTGGCAGAATGCTTAAATAAGAAATATTGTTATATTTTTTAATAATAATAACAATAACTTTTATTGAAAAAAAGAAATGTAATAGAGGTAGACGGAGATGATGAAACATTGAACTGATGTATTTGATTATATAATGATTTATTCCACGTGACATTACAATAATACAAGGGGCTGGTAGTAGTATTGTAGGCACATTATATTTTTAATGGAAATGCATGAATCAATTTTTTGCTAATTACTATATAATATTAGCTCTCAATAAATACTTATCTGCAACTGGCAGAACTAAAATTGGGGAAAACAATGAACTTGATGGACAATGGTTCAACAGATACTGGAGATTTCAGATTTTTAAGCACTGGAGACAAAGTCGGTATGTTTCCTTTTCCTGTGAGTTGCAATAATCTCCCATTGAGGAGCACTTTTCTGCTTTTAATGTTGCCACCTTCTGGTGTTAGATGGTATTCTTCTCGCGATAATTTAACATCTGATGATCTGCTTCCTATCCACGAAACACTTTCTTTAAGCTCGTGCACCAATGACTTCGTTTTGTGATTCTTTTGCTCACCATATTGCAGGATGATATCTGCGTCGCTGGGTTGGATGTCGACTGCGTACTCAATCTGGCTACTTAAATTGATCAGAAGTAAAGTCACACCTGCCTGCACAAAGGCAACACCGGTGAGTTCATAATCAGTTTTAGTCTTCGGTAGTAGCACAGTACACGAGTTCAGAAAGAGGAAATGGAGGTTGGTTTTGGAACCAAGGCAAATGCCAGGGTTTAACCTCGACGACGAAAAGCTGAAGTTGAAAAAACACATCATTTAATCATGGTTAAGGGATAAATGAATGGATGAAAAACACATGTAATGCGTCATTTGGTTCAGTGTATACACCCAGTGCAAGATAAGTTGATATCGAGTCTGTGTTCCCTCGAGAGAGGAAAAATCAAGCAAGGCTTGTGGCATAGCGCCCACAAGTGGAGGAGAGTGAAACATATTACTATATCTTAGTTAATTCTAGTTATAACTTTCCTGTTGGTTCACAAACCTAAATAGCATATGGTCCTTATGTATCAGAACTTCTAAATAATCCAAAACAATATCAGAGAAACGCTTAGTCTAACTAGAGCATATCCAACGTCTGAGCCTCCACAATATATGTAATCAAGACAACTTTCCAACGTAGTAATGCATCTCATGTTACGTAAAGGAATCAGGATACACACATACTCTATCTTTTGTACAATGAGCATAAGAGCGCAAATGTGGTGATCCGCTGCTCTTAACATCAAGAACTCCTGTTCCCATCAGTCTATGCCAAAGAAGTGCACTGCATTGAATTGAAAAATGGAAGATCAAATATTTTTCACGAGGTTCTCAAGGACCTGATACCAAAATATAAGAAAGCCACAGCCTGCTTCTTTTATCGATAGAGTGGAGCCAAACTTGAATAAAGTAGTCAAGCACCTCACCTATAAAAATCAGGATTTGGCATGAACGTTTCTGTATCAAGGAGCCCATAATTTCCGCCTATAAGAGTCTGCCTGCAGTATACTTTGGTATGGTGCTTGGCTGCCATCCCAAGCTGATCTAAGTACCTATAATTCATATGAAAGGCCAGGAATGAATGAAAAATTATACTACCTTGCCTGAATTATAGTATTGTTTCACTTGACTGCTGGAAATTTTACCAAAAGCTATCTACAAAGGCATTAGACACATTAGGACCTCCACTATTGTAAGCTCCACCAGATTCTCCAACCCAAGCTGAAGCCCAAGGACCATTTCTTAGAATAGTTTGAGTAAGACTGCTGAATGTGTTCGATATTCTATCCAAATAATCAGGATTTAAAATTTTATCCGCAAGCTTGGCGTCGGAACCTGAAACAGAACTTTCTGGTTTAATGAACATTAATAAATTCAACAGGTCCGAAGTCTAGATAATGCAAGCAGTAATGTCATGCCATGTACACCATAAAACATGTACTGTCCAGAGTTCCCGCGTAACAACCACTTGGCAAAGAAACATAATGGATGATTTAAATTTGTAGTATTGAGTATCAAGTTCCTTTAGAGTTATCAGTTTGAATTCTCTAAATTTGAGAACTGTTTGAGGATGATTGTTAAAAATGTTGGTGGTTTTTAAAGTCTATATTCTCATCGTTATTTCTTTCATGTGCTGCGAACATGTACAAACTTCTTTTTCCATGGGAATACATTCAGTTTCTTTTATTAGACAACATGATTAACTCAATAGACCAGCAAAAAGAATTAGTCTATTATCTCAAAAAACTCTAACCAACAAAATCCTTCCAATAACAGCAAAATGGAGACCAAGTGTCATAAACAAAAACATTTAAGATTTCATCAATTGTTTTATGAGTTTAAAGTAGTCTGTTCTCTATTAAAATTGAAGATTACGTTTTCCAAACTAGAGTTGTCACGGAGGCTTTTAATGTAGATCCAATCTTAAAGGGTAAAAGATCCGAGCTAGCTCACCCGGGCCAAGGTTATAAATATGATGTGTTACGCCATTGACAGTGCCAGGCCCTGAAACCTTAAGGAGCTTGCTGAACCACCCAGGATCATAGAATCCTCCTGGTGCTAATAGTAGAGGACGTTCACGGAAATTCTTATATACTTGGTTTAAGAGATTGTGCAGCTGAATAACATCTTTTCCATACTGTACAGCATTAACACTTGCACCAACCCCGTTGCCACTCAGTTCATTTCCTGCAAAACCAGAAAAGCATGATTGAGGAAAGGAACCTCTCTGGCTCCGGTAAAGGAGCGAGATTTACATAAAGTTTCAAGAAGAAAGAAATATGCCAGAGGTAAATAAGATAATACCAAGTTCCCATGAGTGTATCTGGTAGCCCTTGGCAACAGTGTACTTTATGAAATCAAGGGCATTTCTGGAGTCCCAGTTTCCTTCCCACACATGCCTATAGCTCCGCCGTCTTCCATACAGCGCATTCAAGCCAAAAGTCACAAGTGCTCTGCAGCAAATGCAGTGGCACTTGAAATGAATTTCAAGGGGGGGGGGGGGGGGGGGACTTTAGAATCATGGGAAGTTTTTGACAGTCCTAGAAATACATATCAAAAGCTACCTATATTTTAATCATCTCTTATTTGTTCACCAATTTTTCAGGCACAAATTCCAAAGAACTTCAGATAATGGGTAGACTTTACTAGTGTCAGATTTCTGGTTGGTTAGCTGTGGAATGCTACGATTGCTATCATTTTAGACCTTCAAAGAGTCGTTCGAAAAGACGAAAGTGAAAAAATTTGGACATTAACCAAACTTGGAGGCTAGTGTTTCCTCAATAGCTCCTGTAGATTGATAATAGCAAATGGAAAGAAAAATAAAAGAAGAATAAGCAAACAATCCAGCCGGAACATGCAGCTTAGGAGCAGACGGGATTATTAGCCAGGACGTTGTTACATGCATTAGGAGAAGTACAGAATTTGCGCCAATCTTACGCTGTCTTCTTGAAAAGGTTGTTTAGCTCATCCCATCTCTGCATACGTAAGCATCCCTCAGAGAATCCAAACATCCCATCTTTCTTCTTGGTGAATGGATGGCAAGGAGATCTCAAGTTGCCTACACCATATATTACTTGGTCTTGTAAAGAACCTCCGAGCCGTAATCTCAACCCCTTGAAAGCTTTATCACCAATATATGAAATCAGAGAAGAGTATAAATTTTAAGAGACAAAGGGAAAGAAGTCTAGTTTGCTTATCACTATAAGTAGAGCACTTCATATTTTAAGGTGAAATGTCAGCATTTTGGGTCTCAGTTTGCTAATTATGGTAATAAGTAATAACATAAACAACTTGGAAATTAAGTTAAAATTACGGCATAATGGAACGTGCAAACCTCGTATAGCATTTCCCAGAAATGGATGAGATAAATCCTGAAAAAGCAAAACACCTTTATGAACACTGAATATTCATTCCTTAATCAGAAACTCTATACAATGCTTATACTTTTAAATATAGAAAAACAACATATTCCTTCAACAACAAGCTTAGCAGGGGTTACCATATTTATAATAGATGCCGAACCCCAAGGACATTGATTGTAGTCACACTTCTCTTTAGGCCACCAATCAATGGTAGCACAAATGTAATTAGCATCTGTCCAGGCAATTTTCGCAGATGCATCAATCTTAAGTTCTACCTTTTTAACTGTTTGCACTGAACTTGCAGGGCATAATACCAAAAAGATTAACAACAAGGTTCTGAAGTCCATTAGATGATTAACCTCCACAAATTCTCGCTGTTTGAACCGGGTCATATACTGCCAAAAGGGAGCAAACAGATAAATGTTAAGAAACTTCTAAAGAGTAACCTATTCTTTCTAACAAGAAAAACAAATATAGTACTACATTCATTGGACAACATCATACGAAACGTTAATCTATCCTTGAGCAGCCAACAAGAATCAAATATGTGATCACGAGGTCACAGGCTCGAGCCGTGAAAACAGCCTCTTATTGCAAACATGCAGACTCTTGTGGTCCGGCCCTTCCCCGGACAACTCACCCACCCACCCCCCAGCCCTCTTCCAAAGCTGCCGCTTAGCAGGAGATTTAGTAAACCAGGCTTAAACCAAGTCCTCTATTTTGGCACCAAAATGTAGACTTTAATAAAATATGAAAGGGAAATGAGGAAGCAAACCAAATTGCCTTTCTTTCTCCAGATGGAAAAAAGAACCTTGAACACTCTTGAGTCAGTCAAGTAAGTGTAACCAGATCAAGAAACTTAACTATAAATGACAACAGTCAATAAAGATACAGAAGAAAATTCCAAATTTGAGAAATTCATTTGAACAGTGCATAATATAAAATCCAGAAGCAATTAAAGACTTGTACTTTTTACTATTTTGGAAAGGTCTTCCACTTTTTACTGAGTACTAGTTTTCAGAAACGTCTTGGCAAGTTTTTTCTTCACGTCCACTCCAATAACTCCACCAACATAAGTAAGTCACTATAATATCATTCACATCAATACAATACAATACATAAATTAACCAAAAATACACAGCTAACAATATCCCAAAACTACAAAAAAAGAAAAATCCCTTAAAACTATAATTTTTCTTTTTCTGGAAGGGAAAATGGGGAGAGGACTACAAGGTGGGAAATGCAACCTTCACCAAAGTGAAAGCTCGGGTAGTCAACCAACCGAGCTATTAAGATTCGCCTTACATGCCCTCCGCCAACAAGGTGAAAGTTCGGACAGTAAACCAACTGAGCTATTAAGATTCATCTTATATGACCTCACCAACGAGGTGAAAGTTCGGGTAGTCAACTAACCGAGCTATTAAGATTCGTCTTATATGACCTCAGCAACAAAGTAAAAGTTCGAATAGCCAACCAACCGAACCATTAAAATGCACATTAAAACCATGTACTTCCACATTAAAAGAAAAAGCATAAAGAACCAAAAGAAATTCACCTTACAACCCAGAAGAGTAACAATGCTGAACACTAATAATACAGCATAATGACCCTAATCTGAGCTTCAAATTCAGACAAAAAACACAAGCAAAAATCTGTGTAAAATGACAAGAATATGGAGTGAAATGAAATGGGCTGGCTTCAGATTTATCAAGAATCAGATAAAGATTGAAACTTTATTGGTTGAAGTGTCAAAATCAACTCACTGTAATCATTCATTCATTCATTCAGTTTTGGTAGATATGTACACAAATAATGGCTCATGTAAAGTGCAGTCAAATAATTGGTGGAAATGGAAAAAATTAATAGTACTCCTCTGTCGCATGTTAATAAAAAAAAAAAAAAAAAAAGACTATGCTTAAAAATTCAAGATATAAAATAACTATTTCCACCTATACTTTTAGATTACAGAAATAAAATAAGTAACTATTTCCACCTATACTTTTACATTAAAGAAATAAAATAACTATTTCCACCTATTTCTTCCTGACAATGCTTAATTCTTAGAGAAAAATTTCTCTCTCCGATCGTATTAAAAAATACTTTTACATTTAATATTTTTTATCATATTAAAATGAGAAAAATGGCAACTCATAATATTTTTTTTTTAATTTTTAAATATTAAATTATTCTAAATTATTTAGTTTCAAAGAATAATTAAATTAACTATTGTAAAGTGAAACATAATAAGTAAGATACTATTTTTAATTAATGAACGTATAAACTAACATGATACTTATTTTGAAAAGAATGGAGTATTGTGATGAGTTGGATAGAGCATAGTCCAATAATTTTTGTTGGATTCCAAGTTGTCTTCAGCTTAAAGTTATGCCTTTACACCTTATATGTTAGCTAAATGTTGTGCCAAAGGAGGAGAAAACTTAACATAATTTTCTTTTTATGTAATCTTTTCACGTTAGACTAAGATTTGGTTGGGTCAATGTCGTTAGATTAAAAAAAATTAGATAAACTTGCAAGTTGTATACTGAATTATAGAAAAACAAAAATTCTTTTTACAACCTTATATGCAACCCATTCAATATTTTATTGTTCAAATGATCATTCAATTATTGGTATCATAAATACATTTTATCTTATTTCTATTTCACGTCATATAGTATTTTGATTGGTTTTGTAATTTTTCATCAACCCAACAGCCTATATAAATTTAAATTAATCACAAAACCACGAAAAGAATTGACTTGATCTAAACCAATTGACATTAATATAGTCGTCGCAATAATCTTTGGAAATTAAAATAATTTTGGTTGGGCTTTAATTTAAGTGATGGGATTATTTAAGTTCAGGCAGACATAAATGTCAAATTAGAAGTTTAGTCCCGAAAATTTTATGAAACTAGCTACAATAATTGGTGGTGTGAATGATCATAATAAAAATGACTTTTATAATAGTAATAAAATAAAAGTATACGACTTTATTGTATAATTTCGAATAAATGTGTAATCATTCTTAATAATAACAAGTCAACTTGCAAATAACATTATAATCTGTAATATTCTATTTGTGTGGTGTTTGTGATAATATTTGTTTTGTAGTTTATAAAGTATGGGTCAAGATATTGATGAACAACGAATGGATTTGGTAAAACCAGGTGCAAAACAAAACCACATAGTCAAAATAATTGATTGGTATTGAAATATGATGAAAGGTGGAACTCATAAGATACAAAATAGGAAGTTCGATTTTTCATTTTTTTTAATATATATATATATATATATATATATATATATATATATATATATATATATTACTTATATATTAATGCGAATAAAAAAAAATTATCGATCTCACAAAAGTTATATAAAAATTTCAACTCTTTTAAATTATATGTGGCTGCAACAGTTAAATATTATCTTACATATTTTTATATTACGCTCATTCATTTTGTGAAGACCATTCTTGCATGAACATTTAATTTTCATATAAATTGAAACTGGAAAATATTATTTAACTAATTTGAGTTTGAGACTTAGATCAACACGTACCTTATCGAACCGTACCAAAAGACCTCCTAGAATATAGTTGTTGATCAATGAGTAGGTAGCACAATCTGAGAAAACAGATGGAAGTGAATAGACTTTTTATAGGTGTTATATACATCAAATTCAATGAGTGTAATTACTAAGTAGTAGGAAGGGAGTAATTAAGATTTTGAAGCATTAATAGAATACTTTCACAATGATTAAATCTGGTCCATAAAAGTAGTATATGGTTGTTGACTAGAGCATATTGCTTAAATGTTACTTCCTCAATTCTTTTTTAATTGTCTTTTTTTAAAATCAAACGTTACAAATTTTGATCAATATTTTATGATGTATATTTTAATCAAATTAAAAAAATATATAATTTATAGTATTTTTCATGTAATACATACGTCTTCATACCGTTCCGCAAGACTCTACTAAACAAGTCTTCATAGAAACCTTAGGACAATTGAACTTTGGGCTCTGATTTCAAGTTTGTCACGATTCGAGACTACCCCTGGTCATAATACGGTGCTTAGAACCACAGGTGATCCCAAGCTAATCCATGTACTGGCATACTGCTTGAGCAATTGATTTATACTAACAAACAAGCTAAATTTGCTGAATGGTAACATAATCATGAGAAAATCTGAATAGTTATAATACTAATAAAGTTTATAACCTAATAAAACTGAAGAGAGAACTGAAATTAAATATCATGACTCTGACTGACTATCTATGCAACCTCTACTATACTGACTATAGATAGCTGAGACATGCCTCCAACTATCACTAATCAATCCACACGGATAATCAAAATACAACACATGAAATTGTAATACCCCGTACTTCTACCTAGCTTAAATCCGTCCCAAAAGATGAATCTACTTTTATACATGTGGAATTTTCAAGATTTTGACTTTTCGTTGTGTGGAAAATTGAATAAGCTTTCCATTGTTATCAAATTTGTCCAAATCCGATACCCGAGCAAAGAGTTAGAGCCATTTTAGTAAGTCAGTGTGCCACCTGAGCCATCAACGTGTCGCGGAGCATGCTAAAATGGAAATCGTCAAAATTCAGTGGGCCTCCGCAATTATGACGCGTCGCGTCAAGGCTCAAATCTAGAGTTGTCAATTTCCAATGTCTCAGTGCGATACCACCGCGTCGTGGTAAGATTCCAGGTCCCATCCAGTATTGCAACGTGATTTCACCGCGTCACGTCGTCAACCCAGTTGGCAATTTTCAGTGGCACAACGCGATAGCGCCGCGTCGCGTCAGGTGCCCAAATCGGGTTTTCAGTGACTAAAAATAAAAACTTTCTAAGGGTAATTGGGTTTTTTTTCCATGACTCAGATCAGTCTTTAACCACGAAATTATGCCCTAAAAATCCTATTATATCACTTTTCCTCACTTTCTCTCAAGAACAAAATCATTCTCTCTCAAGAGGCAAAAACCCTAGCTCAAGAAATCAAAGAACTTCAAGAAACTCACAATCAAGGTATGCATAGTGTTCATTCGTGGATGTCTTTTGTCCATGAAGTCCAAGAATCAAGTTTTAAATCACGTATTATGAATATTATATTGTGGGTTGATTATGATTATGTGATTGTTGTTGTATGGTTCCCAAGTTGGAATCTCAATGTGTTTTTATGGAATTATGTTAGTGTATGAGTTTAAATATATGAATTGAGTGGTTTATAAGATGTTAATTGATGATTATACCTATGCCCTAAGTGGTGCATGTAAGGTGTTTGATAAAATGCCTAGAAGACTATAAATCATGTAATATAGATCAATTGTGACTTAAGTGATGGATTCATGTTTTACCCTTATGTTCAAATTACTCCTATGCTATTGATGTGCAATGTAGATGTTTGTTGAAATGCTCATGATGCTAGAATATGAAATTATGACATTGATTATATGCATTCCTTTCATGTACAAGATTATGATAACCATGTACTTCATGAAATCTCTAACTTATTATATTATGAATTGTTGATATTGGTCATGTGTTCAAGAAGTTATGATAACCATGTACTTCATGAAATCCTTAACTTATTGTATTATGAATTGTTGATATTGGTCATGTGTTCAAGAAGTGTCAAGTCTTGTCAGTTTCCTTCTATCGAGTCCTGGGGGTACTTGTACCCGACAATTTAGTTGTGTGCCTAGAGCCAGTGTCATGTTTTCACGATATCCTCAGTCAAGCCATGTTCAGTAGAATTCAGTCAGTCATGTGACTCAGAAAAACTCAGTAATCCCAGTAATCTCAGAAAGCTCAGTACTTCAGTAATCCCAGTAGTATTCCGCCAGTCAACGGAACTCAATAAACTCAGTCCAATTCTGTTAATTATGTTCAGTGTCTATTCAGATGGGAGTAGGATTTAGCACCGAGTGAGCCCAAGGATGAGGACAAACACTGACAGTTGAGGGTGTGATCCTTAGAAACAATCCTTGTATTCCAGAACTATGTAGTCAGCAGAGGTTGAGACATCAACACTGATAGATGAGGGTTAATGAGGTGGATAAACACTGTCAGTGAGGGTCCCACCGCTCTCTTTTGGGGACACTGTCAAATGAGAGTCATCCACAACTTGTCCTTACCAGTCGCGCGATATTGACACCCTTTCAATTGGAATTATAGATTGGACCCCAACTCAGTCATAATGGCGTATTAGGGGCATGTTGGTTAGATGACTACTTCCCACAGTTACAGTTTCAGACTCAGTCTTAGTAATAGAACTCAGATAGTTCTTCAGAATTTCAGGACTGTCAGATACAGTCAACTCAATATAGTACGGAACTCAGCTAGTTCCATTAGATTTCAGGACTGTCAAACACAGTCACCCATTTAATAGTATATTAATTATACAAAATTCATGTTACTAATATTCAAATTTCAGGACCGTCAGATACAGTCAATCAAACCAGTTCTTCATAATCAGAACTGTCAAAAACAGTCATTCCTTTATAAGTAATACAATATCAGTTCATCAGCACTCAATAGACTTAATCATTCAGCATCCCAATATTAGTACTCAGATATCAGAAAATCCACGTTATCAGAATTCATGAGGCAGTGTTATTACGATCTCAGTTACAGTCGCGTAGTCATGCATGTATTCTCATGTTCATGTTATCCAGCCAGTTAGTCTTGTTCATGCATATGAACCTTTGCATTCAGCCACCTCACTTGCATACCAGTACATTTAACGTACTAACGCATTTGCGCTATGGTGTTTTATACCATAGGTTTAGAAGCCCGAGCTCCCGAGTATCCTTAATAGATCAGACGTTCAGCAGCCAGACTAGCAGTGAGTCTTTATCATTCGGGGATAGCATAGATATTTTATTACTTTATTATTTCAGTAGTTCGGAGTTAGTCGGGGACATGTCCCATCAACTCCACAGATTTCAGACAGTTTAGAGGCTTTCAGACTACAACATGTTTCAGACAGGTTATTTCAGTTTTGGGTATTGTTATACCCCATTACAGACATTATTTTATATTCAGTATTAGTTCAGTTTTGAACCTTATGGCCTTACAACATATATTCTGCATAATTGCAGTATATTATTCAGTGCTCAGTTACAGATATCAGTCATGGGTTAGCTTGTGGTCTTTCGGGGTCACGAGCACCGTGTAACATTCCAGGTACTAGATTTAGGGCGTTACAGAACTGCAATGGACTGGAGTCTCCAAAATAAGGGAGCTCATCACCTTCTGGCTGAATGCTGAGAACTGTTTGACCCTGGTGTGTGGACTACATCTGGTACCTACATTATGAAGGAATGTAACCAAAAACACATATATATGGTCAGTACATTGAAATTTACTGAGTATATGGAGACATGTACTAAATCATAGAAATATTAAAACATGTTTTATCATTGAAGATATAAACTATTTACCAAATTGTGCAATTAAAACATGATTGTACATGAAAACGGTAAGTCATAGTGAAATTTATAAGTTCATGAGCTAAAAATAATTCTGTAAACTAGGAAGCGGTAGAAACATGAATACTTATGTAAATCTCATATAAAGTTGAGCATGCTGTAAAATTGAACTGAGGGTCATGTATGAATACTGAGCATGAAAATATGAGCATGTAATATGAATGCAAGACCAAGTAAAACATGTACTAAAATTATCTGAATAACTGATATCTAAATAACTGAATAACTGAGAATCTGATTACTTGGTCAAGCAAACCTAAACTGATATAGACTGAATACTGACTGAAACTTTGGGAGCTATCATATAACCGACATAAATCATGTGAGCTATCATGGAGTCCAACGTCTGACCCACGTTGAGGAGCGCTGTTCTATCTTTGCCATCGGAGTAGAACCTGAACTGATTACTAAATTGAGTCCATATTGGGCAAGGAAAAACACTTTCTGGCGAGGCCTCTAAATCTACGGTGGCATATAGTTTCTGGGGAAGTAGGATGCATTGAACCCACATTTCCTACTCAGTGCTAAATCCTACTCCCAACTGAAACACACTAAAATACTAACTGGTGCATGCACTGAAGTTGATAAGATAAGCTCAGGTCATGGTGTTTTAAAAACAAACAGTGCATATAGAGTCTGAAGTAATCATAAACATGTAAACTAATAGTGCTCAACATAATCATAACAAACGAATTTTAACAATAAAATCATGAGTTGACTGACTCATTATTTAAAGAGTCTTGAAACGTAAGTAAACATGTAGGTATCGGGTATTCATAATCCACCAGCACTAAATAATTACAGAATTTGATAACAACACTTAAAAATAGTGACATAAAGTCATAATTCAAAGACCCAAAACATGAGATATTTTGATAGTTTGATAAATTTCATGAATGTGAGTGAACATGGAAACGGGTTAACCTTGAAAAAATATCATGTTTATACAGTTGAAAGTATAATTTGAGAGTTTGACATGATTTTGACTAAACATGACATGAGATTTTGGAACTTCAAGCATATGGGAGCATGATTCACATGGGATAAAACTATTAGCATAACTTAAATGTAAAATAAGGGGAAAACATGGATGAATTTCATAATTTACATGAAAGATGGTCATAAATTAGAGTAAAATTCATATTTGAACCAAAAAGAACGTTTTTGGGATCAGTGGGTGGAAGGAATTCATCGATGAATACCTCACATACCTCAATGGTTAAATTCCTGAAGAAGGCTTGAATTTGAAAACTTGAATTCTTGAATAATCCTTTGGAGGAGAAGCTTGAATTCTTCGTTCTTGGGAAGGGGGAGAGTTTCTATGTGAGTAGTTTTGAGGATAATAGATAAATAATGCCCTTTTGAGTGCTATAAATCGTGTTTTGGGCGACTGGGGTTGAGGGGAAATGACCAAATTACCCCTTGACCCCTTTAATCATGAAGTTGGAAATACAACGCCTCCATATCGCGAACCCTAGAGTGGGGGAATAGCCCTCGTGGCATGGACCCTATTTCGGGGGAATAGCCCTAGTGGCGCAGACCCTATTTCGACGGAATAGCCCTCGTGGTGCGGACCCTATTTCAAGGGAATAACCCTTGTGGCACGGACCCTCTTTCGGGGGAATAACCCTCGTGGTGCGGACCCTATTTCGAGGGAATAACCCTTGTGGCACGGACCCTCTTTTAGGGGAATAGCCCTCGTGGTGCGGACCCTATTTTGGGGGAATAGCTCTGTGGCGCGGACCTATCGCGAACCCTTACTATTTCTCACAAAAATGGTCACAGCTTTTCGCTCGGGTATCGAATTAAGGCAAAATTGGTATCGTTGAAAAGTTAATTCAATTATCTATAATTTGGTGGGTCTTGATATGCAAAATTTCACATATGTAAAAAGTTATACACGTTCAAAGTTGACCCTTATAGAATCAAATATCAAAATTTGGTCGAATCAAAGGCTCTTAGCTCAACTTTACTCTAAGAGATTCCTATGGACATTTTTCACCTCATAAGCACTCTTCACTCTAGGCTAATGATCATGACACATGTATTCAAATATAAATCATGGGATTTGAGTTTATACACGTAACGACGGTTCGATTTCTAGCTCAAAAAAATGTGAGGTGTTACACTTTACTTCTTGTGATTCCATGCAATTGTTCGTATTATTGATTGTTTACTTTTATTTTTTATTTCGCATAATTGTGTTAATATTCTATTTTTCAAATTAAAGTAGAATTCATTGTCGAATAAAGTTAAGACTTGGGTTTTTCTTTTTTTCTTTTTGAATTACTTTTCTATATGATATGTTGAAATTTGACATAGAAGTATTATGTTAAACTTTTTTGTTGAATTTTGAAATTATGTTATATTTTTTGTTTCTGTTTATTTGTTTTAATAATATTGACTTAATATTTCACAGAGTTTTAGTAGATAGAATTAATAGATTATCTTTTTGTCAAGTATTTTAATAATTGTATGACATTATATTTGTAATAGTAATCTTTTGTCAAACTTGCATTTCATGATGTTTTAAAAAAATCATGTATTTTTAAGTTTTATGATTATTTTAACTAAAATATACTAATTTAAGAAATATATATTAATTATTTTTTATAACATTAGTAAAGAACATATGTTTGTCAATTAATAAATTTTCAAAATATAATATATATTTTAATACCTAATTTGATAATCCTTTATACAGAGTTTTTATTTGTCAAGTATTAGTAATTTTTAATAATTAATTTTTATTTTAAAATTTAATATAATCACGATTGTACTTGTGCAAACAAACAACATACCCGTAATTACACTATGACAAACAAATAGGTTGTAGTAATTATTGAATTGTGTAATTGTCATGATGATAATTACTAGATTGGTAATTACTGTCATTGTTATTACACTAATTTCGGTTATCAGATGGCTTTCTGAACATATCCTAAAGATAAAATGCAATTGAATTAAAGTATTTCTACAAATAGTACTTATTATAGAAACATAGCTAAAATTTAAAGCTTATAAATTTGAGATTGTAATATTTTTAAAATTAATAATTTATATATTTAATAAAAATTATTAAATTCAGTTAAACCCGTAAACAACACGTTACCTCTATTGATGACTATCTATTGCATTCTAAATCAAGTATTTCTTTAGTTTTAATTTGTTTGTTTGGTTATGATTTACCACGTAATTTAATTAAGTAAAGATGAATTTTGAATTTTGTGATCTTAAATTAAAATTTTAAAAAAATACTGAAATATTTTTTAATCTTATATTTTTAAATATATAATATGAAAAATTAAAATTTAAAAAAAATTATCAAAAAAATAAAAATTCTCAGATAAATTTAAAATAAAATAAAAACAAATATATTGAAACGAATGGCAACACTACATAAATGCACATTGTTATTCTGGCACACCCAACGTATTCAACTGGGTCCCACCAAGTAACTAAGGAGTCGTTTGACGTAAGGTATAAATATGATAATTTTGAAATAATATACATAATTATTTTATCCGTTTGACGTAAGGTATAAATATGATAATTTTGAAATAATATACATAATTATTTTATCCTACATTTAGTTAAAAGTATTAGTTAGTTTCATAATTATTTATCTCACTATTTATATTATAGAAATAAGATAAATTATATCATATATATGGTAAAATAATTTATTATATTATGATTAATTCTGAAATAACTTATTTTCAATCAAACCAACCCCAAGGAAACAAGTGCAATTGGTCCTTTTACAGTGTGATTGGGTCTAAAGTTGAATAACTATATTTTTTATTTTATTTATCTGATTTTAATTAAAATATTTTTTTTAAAAAAAGAAAGAAACTTAGTATCAAATATGCTTTTTAAATTTAGTTAAATTTAGTATTCTTAAACTAAATATGTGTGATTTGTATCAAAATTAGAGGATCATGGCCCGTGTCAGCACGGGCCCAATATTAAGATATTTATTTATCTTTTCAATCTTGATATATTTAAATAATTTTTTTTAATAAAAGGATTGCATATGTTTCCTAAGATTCATCCGGAATCTAGCATGAGTTCAACATATGTTATTTTAATATGTATTTAGAGAATTTAAGTTGTTAACTATTGTAATTTATAATATTTTTTATGTAATTTTCAAATTAATATATACATTACTTTTCTGGTCCAAATTTTTGTGGCATTGATAGTCAATTATATTTTAAAAATAATTTAAGTGTTTAATTATTGTGATTTATAATAATTTTCTTCTATTCCAATTTTAGTGACACTAATATAATTTTAAGAGTCGATCAAATATTCTATATCTTTTAAATTTTTTAAATTGTTAATTATTGTGATTTCTAGTATTTTTCTTGTAATTTATTTTTTTGAAATATATAGCATATTAAATTATTTTTAGATATTTTAAGTTGTTAACTATTGTAATTTATAATACTTTTTATGTAATTTTTGAATAATATATGCTACTCTCCTTGTCCAGAGTTTTGTGTCGACGATAGCCAATTATATTTTTAAAAATAATTTAAATTTTTGATCATTGTGATTTA